>NC_069503.1:867293097-867348097 GCF_027579735.1 Bombina bombina | reverse complement strand
TCTCTCTCTCTCTCTCTCTCTCTCTCTCTCTGTCTCTCTCTCTCTTTGTCTCTCTCTCTCTGTGTCTCTGTCTCTCTCTTTGTCTCTCTCTCTCTGTCTCTCTCTCTCTGTCTCTCTCTCTCTGTCTCTCTCTGTCTCTGTCTCTCTCTGTCTCTGTCTCTGTCTCTCTGTCTCTGTCTCTGTCTCTCTATCTCTCTCTCTCTCTCTGTCTCTCTCTCTCTCTCTGTCTCTCTCTCTCTGTGTCTCTCTCTCTGTCTCTCTCTCTGTGTCTCTGTCTCTCTCTCTGTGTCTCTCTCACACACAATACACACACAATACACAATTTATATATGTAAAAATGTTGTGCACTTACTACTGAAAAACTGAAAATTCAATGCATGTTATCTTTTATATAAACTAATTTTATTTATATTTTGATGTGTATATAATTCCTAAAAAACAGTTTTAATGCTGCTAAAAGTGGGGAAAAATTTGACTATTGCCCTTTTTTATGAATATGCAGAAAATACATGCAAATTTTTATTTTTTGTATTAGCATTCTGTGAGAAGTGTGGGCTGTGTGACGAAAACACCACTGCACAAATATATCCCAGTAACAGGGCATGTACGCTTGTTTTCTAATCTGGGAGTTCGGCTACATAGCCGTTTGAAGACTTAATATGTCCTGACGAAGGCTCGGATAGGAGCCGAAATGTCGACCATGCTTTTTTTGATGTACGAATAAAGTCATTGAAAGTGAATCTACAAATCCTGAGAGTGCCCTTCTTGATACATATCTACATAGCTACACTTTGAGGATTGCACCCAGGTCTACTACACACCACCTTGGTCGGAGTGCTGGGCCACAGGCTAGTTGTCACAAAATATATATATGCAATTTCTTTTACAAAAATACATAAACCATGTAAGCAGAAATAGTAATCTTTGCAATTGAATACAATAAGCCGTATGGACCAAAAGTCTCTATAATAAAAATCCAAAAATGAATAGTCCCAACTTTTAGCAGATTTCCATTGTGAAGATATAAATGGCAAGAAACCCAAAATGGTAAGAATGTCTACTTACTAGACCTAACCTTAATCGTATGAGGTAAGTAAGGAGGTAAGGGTGATCCAGGATAGCCTGAGCGTATGATATACTATGGATCAGGAAACTTCCCTCCAGGCATTGCCAGATAATATGGAAAGAAAACAGAAATACACCAATAGTGCAATACTTTATAGTTTTTATTTGGAAAGCAACCCAAACTTTCTACAGTATCCCCTATACAATTTTGCTCACATAAGGTATCCTCAAAATATGAGGTTTTGTCAAGCAGTCTGAATGCAAATGCCGTTATACAGATGACTTCAGATATTATTGCAGGGAAATTAAGTAGTTCAGTTGAGATTTGTGCTTAAAGTCATAGTAAAAACAATTGTGCAGATAAAAGAATTCATAATATAGATAAAAATAAAAGTTCCAGTAAAAAGCACTTTAAACTTAGTGCCTATATATCACCTAACGCTTTTCGAAGGTAAGTGAATATATCCTTCTTCAGAGGTTAATTAATACGTGTGTATCGCGGACTTTCAAAGATAGAGGATGCGGCTTGCCTCCCAGCTGTGATTGATGCTGATTAGTTGGTTAAGGTCACGTGTAACGTGATGTATAACTTTCAGTTATGCTTGTCATGTATGGAATGTGTATTGTGTAACATAGTGCTATGACACCCGGCCTGAATGAGATCTGGTTGGTTCTGTCATCTCCTGGGTTGCTGCTCAGTCTCATTTGTTGGTTTTGGTCACATGTAAAGTGACGTGAAGTGATCAGCTGATCTGATCGTATTGTGTATGTTTTTTTCTTTTTATGGCGCTTGAATCTCATTGGTTATAGTATGTCACATGTAATGTTACGTTTGTTTTAGACAGCTGTTTTTAACAGATTATGGACACGTTCGTATAGTCTAAGCGTGTGTTGCCAACATCAGACTTTATCAAAGTTATGTTTTCGGTTTTTATCCCCTTTTGCACTTGGGGCTCAATATTAATAAATGAAATATCTTAGGATTAAAATGAAAGACTTAAAATGGTTAGTCTCTTTGGAATGTGTTGCATTATAATTAGGATTCGTTATACATTTGTAAAATTTATAATTAGGTGTTTTATTATATAAGTATATACCTGGGTTTTTGATTATATGCTTGTTTGCTTCTTTTAAAAAGTTAAAGTGCATTAAATTATGGTAGATGAGGGGCTATTTCTTTATATATTATATATTAATATTTTGCCCCAACTACTTGAATACCTATATTATATACCTCTGTTGAACTATGCATGTTAACGTATAGATCTATATGTGACAGGGTGAGAATCTTATTCATAGTTGATACGAATGCATTGCAATAGTAAAAACCTCAACAGTAAAAGGAACAGTATAAACCTTAAGAAATAAACAAGTGAAGACAACGTCAGAGAGGTATTGTCTTAATAGCAATAATGACTTGAGTTGTAAATTAAACAACATAAACCTAAAAACCCAATGTTAACCTAATAGTACAGATTATCCTATGGTAATGGTATATTCATTTCTTCAATATGTTGATGTGTATACATCTATATGTATATGTATACTCTTCCCTTTTAAAAGTCCATTAGCATAGGTTATACTAGAAGTTCACCCTTTTATCAAGTTACAAACTAATGTATATATGTGTTGTTCCTGTGGCTATATTTATAAGTAAGTGAAAGACTTATAATTTATAAAGTTAATCCAGGAATTGAAAACCTAGGGATCAATGACTTATGCGGTTTTGTCTCTCTAGGCCTTCATCTGATTTATGTAAGAAAAGCTGCTAGATCTATGTCTTTGTTTAATCCCTTCAGGATTAGTGTACTTAGACAAAGGAAATCCTTTTAGATTCACATCCTAAATTTGAGGACAAGATCACCCCCCTCTTGTCTCGGAGGATGTGATCCAGAATTGTGCCTTTCAGACATGTTGGATATCTATTGTGACACTTCCTAAAGTGTGCTGAAAAATTATGTGATTTAAGCCCTGCTTTGATGTTGGTTATATGTTTCTTATATGCGCGTGTGGTTCTACCTACATACTGAAGGTTGCAGCTACACTGAAGGAGATGGACCACAAAGTCTGTTTTGCAATTACACTGGCATTTTATTTCAAAAGATTGGCCTGAAACTGTAGAAGCAAAAGTCTTAGTGGGTTTCGCTGAACTATAATGATGTCTACGGGCTTCACAATTTAGCCTGCTACATTTAAAAAAAAAAACTTTTGATTTTTCTCCTAGCCAGTTTTTTTCCATTTGGGGCAGCTGTTTTTAATTTACATGGGGCCTTGATCATTAAGTCCTTTTAACAAAAAGTCTTTTTTTAGGATATGCCAATGTTTTTATAAGATATTTTTAATTTCTCCAGCTCCTTCGTTGAATGTAGTTTATAAAGGTGCTGCGGAATCAGCGCTACGGAATCTGTTGGCGCTCTACAAATACCTGATAATAAATAAGGTGGTTCTGTTGTTATTATTGTATGTTTTCTTCTGGCTTTGTTTCTGTTTCTTGGTTCCTAGGAGTAAATCTCGATTTAAGTCTCTTGCTTTATTTTTGGCCTCAGTCAGAAGCCCTGCTGGATATTCTTTAACCAGAAACTTGTTTGTCAACTCTTCGGCTTCTTTGTTGAAATCTTCTTCTAGTTTCGAGCAGTTCCTGACGATTTTTTGATATTGCCCGTATGGATTTTTTTTTATCCATTTTGAATTATGGTTACTCTTGGCATGAAGATAGCCATTGCAATCAGTTTCTTTTTTTGTATAATTTGATTAGTATTTTCTTTTCTTTATGAAAAAAGACAAGATCCAAAAAATCGATTTTGGTAGGGTTGGTTTTACTTGTGAATTTCAAGTTATATCTATTGAGATTTAAATTTGTTACAAATTTTTCTAAAGTTTCCTCAGAACCCGATCAAATCATTATAATATCGTCAATGAAATGCCCCCAGAAAAATAATTTTGTCTAAATGTATGTTGTTTTGCCAGATGTGTTGTTCTTCCCAGGTGTGTTGTTCTTCCCAGGTACCCATATATAAGTTGGCATAGCTGGGGCGAATTTAGTCTCCATAGCCGTGCCACTTATTTGAAGATAAAGCTTTCTTCAAGGACAATTTGAATGGCTTTGGACAGAAATCCCTTGTGGTCATTACTGGAAATAAATACACCACATTCATCGAAACAAAGCATAAACTGGGCAAATAGAGACTCACCAGAATTACACAGTTCCTTGTGCAAGTCTATTCCACGCCAAACTATCTTCTAACTTAAAACTTAGAATTGGTTGATTATGTGTACATAGATTTGCAGGGGAGCAATGGCATTAAAGAGACAGTAAAGTCAAAACTAAACTTTCATAATTAAGACAAAAAAAAACTTTCCAATGTACTTCTCTTATCTAATTTGCATTGTTCTCTTGGTATCCATTGTTAAAAAGCATACCTAGGAAGGCTCAGAAGCAATGCAATTCTGTGAGCTAGCTCCCTGTCACTGTCTCACCCAGTGCGTTCAGCTAGCTCTCAGTAGAGCATTGCCCTCTGTAAACAAAGGACACCAAAAGAATGAAGGAAATTTGATAAAATAAGTTCATTTGAAAATTGTTTGCTTTATCTGAAACCCAAAACTTTTCTGTCATGATTAAACCGCTTTAAGTTCTATTTCTTAACTCTCTATGTTTATATAACATTTTTGCTGTGAAGAAGATGCTTGCTATTTCTACAGACACAAATTCACAGTTTTGAGAACTACAAAATAATATGTGATAATATCTTCAAGATAGAAAAATTGCCCAAAATAATCTTACAGAAATCTCTGGGAGATCATAACATTGTGAATGAATTAATAGAATTAATTTACCAAAAAATAAACATTACAGCAATGAATATACAGCATCTTGATATATAAAAAAAAAAACTTTTAGATTATAATGTATCTTAAATATAAGCTATATTTAGATATACTTTTTTTTCTCAAAAAGAATTTTATTTAAAACAAATCCTATTTTAAAAAAATCGAATTTATATTAAAAAAAAAATCAATTAAAATGAAAAATAAATAGATTTTAAATAAAAAAAATCTGATTAAAAAAAAAAAAAAGTCATCGATTTTCATCCACCCTATTTAAAGGTATATAGTTGCATATTAGTCTTTTTCTGTCATATTTGAACAAACAGCATTTAAACCTGTTAATATATATATATATATATATATATATATATATATATATATATATATATATATATATATATATATATATATATATATATATATATAAATACTAGTCCTAAAGCACGTTTACACTGGCCATTTTTTGCAGTACAGCCCTTGCTCTCTCTCCCCCCTCTCTTTTGCTCTCTCTCCCCCCCTCTCTTTTGCTCTCTCCCCCCCCCTCTCTTTTGCTCTCTCCCCCCCTCTCTTTTGCTCTCTCCCCCCCCCTCTCTTTTGCTCTCTCCCCCCCCCTCTCTTTTGCTCTCTCCCCCCCCCCTCTCTTTTGCTCTCTCCCCCCCTCTCTTTTGCTCTCTCCCCCCCCCTCTCTTTTGCTCTCTCCCCCCCCTCTCTTTTGCTCTCTCCCCCCCCTCTCTTTTGCTCTCTCCCCCCCCCTCTCTTTTGCTCTCTCCCCCCCCCTCTCTTTTGCTCTCTCCCCCCCTCTCTTTTGCTCTCTCCCCCCCCCTATCTTTTGCTCTCTCCCCCCCCTATCTTTTGCTCTCTCCCCCCCTATCTTTTGCTCTCTCCCCCCCTATCTTTTGCTCTCTCCCCCCCTATCTTTTGCTCTCTCCCCCCCTATCTTTTGCTCTCTCCCCCCCTATCTTTTGCTCTCTCCCCCCCTATCTTTTGCTCTCTCTCCCCCCTCTCTTTTGCTCTCTCCCCCATCTCTTTTGCTCTCTCTCCCCCATCTTTTTTGCTCTCTCTCCCCCATCTCTTTTGCGCTCTCTCCCCCCTCTCTTGCGCTCTCTCCCCCCTCTCTTTTGCTCTCTCTACCCTTTCTTTTGCTCTTTACCCTCTAGTTTGCTCCCTCTCTCCACCCTCTTTTGCTTTCTTTCCCCCTCTCTTTTGCTCTCTCTCCCCCCTCTTTTGCGCTCTCTCTCTCCCCCCTCTTTTGCGCTCTCTCTCTCCCCCCTCTCTTTTGTGCTCTCTCCCCCTCTTTTGCGCTCTCTCCATCCCTCTCTTTTCTCTTTTTCTCTTTCTCTCTCTCTCTCCTCTTTTTTGCTCTCTCTCTCCCCTCTCTGTGCTCTCTCTCCCCTCTCTTTTGCTCTCTCCCCTTCTCTATTGCTCTGTCTCCCTCTCTCTATTGCTCTGTCTCCCTCTCTCTATTGCTCTGTCTCCCTCTCTCTATTGCTCTGTCTCCCTCTCTCTCTTGCTCTGTCTCCCCCTCTCTATTGCTCTCTCCCCATCTCCCCCTCTCTTCTTTTGTGCTCTCTCTCTTCCCTTCTCTTTTGCTCTCTCTCTCCTTCCCCCTCTTAATTTTCTCTCTCTTCCCTCTTTTTTGCTCTTTCTCTTCTCTTTTGCTCTTTCCCCTCTCTTTTGCTCTCTCTTCCCTTCTCTTTAGCACTTTCCATCTCTTTTTGTCTCTCCCCCTCTCTATCTCTCTCTCTATCTCTTTCCCCTCTCTTGCGCCGGCCACGCCCACTTTTGCCCCAAACAGCAGATCAGGTAAGACCAGGTGTGTTTGTCCTGTGCGGTCTTTACTGCGCATGACAGCTTCAGACAAACACACTTGGCTATATATATATATATATATATATATATATATATATATATATATATATATATATATATATATATATATATATATATATATATATATATATATATATATATATATACACATACTGTAAAATCATAGTATAAATATATATATATATATACACACACACATGGTAAAATCATAGTATAAATAAATATATATATATATATATATATATATATGTAAGATATATATATTATTTATATGTATATATACATACAGATATATATAGATATATACATATAGATATATATATATATATATATATATATATATATATATATATATATATATATATATATATATATATATAGAGAGAGAGAGAGAGAGAGATCTATTATTATTATTATTATTTTTCATCTTTCATTGAAAAGGTTAAGTTGAAACTATATTTATTTAAAAGTGAAACAAACAAGTTCTTGATTGTGTACTGGGCAAGACTGCGTTTTGTAAATTGCTTGTCATTAAATAATAAAAAAGTGACATATACTGTAGTTAAAAAAAGCTACTGAAAGTTCACATTTACATATAGAATAACTGCAGGTTGCCAATCAGACTGTGCAGTTACTAAAAGTAACAGGCACCTGAGCACTTGTAAGCTGGTCTATTACAGAGAAATAACACACATTCAGCCATAGGCACCTACATGAACAAACAAAGCACCACAGACTTGCATAACTACACAAAAACAGGCACCCACAGACACCAATAGGCACTATCAAGTGTTGTGCCCTTTTTTTTGGTAAGCCCCATAGCCTACAACATGCACGTATGCAGCATTCCTATACAAATACAGTGACAGGGTTTTCTGTGTAACAACTCTGTGGAGGCCATCTTGGAAACCTGCCACCATAAAGCAGTTATTTACACTTTCTGCATACTTTGAGCCCTCTTTTACGGGCTGGTGGGGGCACACAGATGGGCCATACACGATGCAGGAGGAGTCCAGGCATCACCTGGCCCTTTGTAGAAATGTTAGTACTGACTGAAGGGCCAGAAGAGATCTCAGACCTCTGTAGTTTTGCTGCTGCCCCAACTCTGCAGTGAGTCATTTAGCAGCCTACAGAGTCCGCCATTGTGAAGAGGACAGTTTCAATGTAATGCTGGGACATGGGATCAGGCCTTAAGCTGGCTCACAGAAACAGGCTGGAAATGCTTGACCTGGTTCACAGGCACAGCAAGGCAGGGATATGCTGGGCAGGGCTGGTCCTGCATCATGAACAAAATATAATGTGGAGACTGCGCGGGGCTAAGGCAACAAGTCCTGGCCTGCAAGTGGTCCTGGCCCACTGGGCAAATGCTCAGTCTGGGCCTGATTGTTTACAGCTTAGTCCTGGTATTCTAATGCTCAGCTTATAGGGACAACTCCCACAGAAGATCCATTAAAAAAAAACAACAACAAAAAAACGGCACTGTCATAGCATTTTGAAATCTCAACTTTTTAGATATAACAGAGAAGAAAATTTTGAGCATTGTCTTTTTAAAATCAATAAGATCTTTCTGAATTATTGGGTAATTAAAGGGACACTAAACACTTTTGTGTAAAAATGTTCTGTTGCCCCAGACTCCCTAGAGAGATCAGAAAACAAAATGTGTTACATGAGTGATGCAAATTGTCCTCCTGGTCCCCAAGGGAGCAGGGGCAAGCACAATTTTTACACAAAAAGCAAGAATTGTTTAAAGACCTTTTTATGGTCCTTTTATATGATCTAAATTTAATCTCTGCTTTTCAGAAGATCTGCATACAAAATAATTGTCATATTGTTAGCAAAGTTGTAACCATACCTTTAATATAGATGTCATATGTGAGAATGCCCCAGGTGAGTTGGTTTTCAATTGTGAAGCCAAAATAATAAAATAAAAGATAAGAAACCAACTTCCTCATAGCTTCATGTTTCGTTATGATAAATATACTACTTTACAATTATGTTGCTGAGTGGAGCTAAGAAATTGGCTCAGCTTTGTTACACTATTATTGTTGGTTCTTGGCTAACTACAATGTTGTTATGTACATGTGACCTTATCTGTATTGGGGCGGTTATTGTAAGCTTAATATATAATCTTCCGTTTTAAAAGAATACGCAAAACTATGCTGTGCATGTAACATGACCCCTAAATATTAAGCAAACACACACCTACTGTTACAAACATAAATTTATTTATGGCACTTCTGGATGACTTAAAGGGACAGTCTAGTCAAAATTAAACTTTTATTATTTAGATAGGACATGTAATTTTAAACAACTTAACAATTTACTTTTAACCTCAAATGTGCTTTGTTCTTTTGGTATTCTTAGTTGAAAGCTAAACCTAGATAGGCTCATATACTGATTTATAAGTCCTTGAAGGCTGCCTCTTATCTGAATTCTTTTTTATTTGCTTTTCACTACAGGGGAGTGCTAGTTCATGTGAGCCATTTAGATAACATTGTGCTCACACTCGGGGAGTTCTTTAAAGTGAATGTAAACTTTCATGAATTAGTGCCTGTTTTTTAAAAAAATACTATTAAAAACAGGGGCACTTTCATTCATTTAGCATATTTTTACAAATACTTACCTTTCTCTTCAGCAAAGCCGGATTGGCAATCCCCCACCCGCATCTCATACTGTACTTACACAGCAATGACGAAACCGGCTTCCTCCAATCACGGCGTGGCCTCACGAGATGGACACTCTGGGGGGGGGAAGCCATGATTGGAGAAAGCCGGTTTTCGTCAGTGGTGACGTAAGTACAGAGGAGCTGCAGGCAGGGGACCGCCAATCCAGCTTTGATGAAGAGAAAGGTAAAAATATGCTGCAATGTAAACTTTCATGAATGAAAGTGCCCCTGTTTCTAATAGTATTTTTGAAAACCGGGCACTAATTCATGAAAGTTTACCTTCACTTTAAGAGTTAGAACAACACAGTACTAAATGCAAGTCATGTGATCAGGGGGCTGTCAGAAGATGCCTAGGTACAAGGTAATCACAAAGGTAAAAAGTATATTAATATAACTGTGTTGGTTATGCAAAATTGGGGTAATAAAGGGATTATCTATCTTTTTAAAAAATAACAATTCTGCTGTAGACTGTCCCTTTTAAAGGAACATAAAACCAAAGATTTTTCTCTTTATTCTGATAGAAACTACAATTTATTTCATGTAATTAGCAAGAGTCCATGAGCTAGTGACGTATGGGATATACATTCCTACCAGGAGGGGCAAAGTTTCCCAAACCTCAAAATGCCTATAAATACACCCCTCACCACACCCACAATTCAGTTTTTACAAACTTTGCCTCCGATGGAGGTGGTGAAGTAAGTTTGTGCTAGATTCTACGTTGATATGCGCTCCGCAGCAAGTTGGAGCCCGGTTTTCCTCTCAGCGTGCAGTGAATGTCAGAGGGATGTGAGGAGAGTATTGCCTATTTGAATGCAGTGATCTCCTTCTACGGGGTCTATTTCATAGGTTCTCTGTTATCGGTCGTAGAGATTCATCTCTTACCTCCCTTTTTCAGATCGACGATATACTCTTATATATACCATTACCTCTGCTGATTCTCAATTCAGTACTGGTTTGGCTTTCTACAAACATGTAGATGAGTGTCCTGGGGTAAGTAAATCTTATTTTCTGTGACACTCTAAGCTATGGTTGGGCACTTTGTTTATAAAGTTCTAAATATATGTATTCAAACATTTATTTGCCTTGACTCAGAATGTTCAACTTTCCTTATTTTTCAGACAGTCAGTTTCATATTTGGGATAATGCATTTGAATTAATCATTTTTTTCTTACCTTTAAAAATTTGACACTTTTTTCCCTGTGGGCTGTTAGGCTCGCGGGGGCTGAAAATGCTTCATTTTATTGCGTCATTCTTGGCGCGGACTTTTTGGCGCAAAAATTCATTTCCGTTTCCGGCGTCATACGTGTCGCCGGAAGTTGCGTCATTTTTTTGACGTTATTTTGCGCCAAAGATGTCGGCGTTCCGGATGTGGCGTCATTTTGGCGCCAAAAGCATTTAGGCGCCAAATAATGTGGGCGTCTGATTTGGCGCTAAAAAATATGGGCGTCTCTTTTATCTCCACATTATTTAAGTCTCATTTTTTATTGCTTCTGGTTGCTAGAAGCTTGTTCTTGGCATTTTTTCCCATTCCTGAAACTGTCATTTAAGGAATTTGTTCAATTTTGCTTTATATGTTGTTTTTTCTCTTACATATTGCAAGATGTCTCACGTTGCATCTGAGTCAGAAGATACTACAGGAAAATCGCTGTCTAGTGCTGGATCTACCAAAGCTAAGTGTATCTGCTGTAAATTTTTGGTAGCTATTCCTCCGGCTGTTGTTTGTATTGATTGTCATGACAAACTTGTTAATGCAGATAATATTTCCTTTAGTAAAGTACCATTGCCTGTTGCAGTTCCTTCAACATCTAAGGTGCAGAATGTTCCTGATAACATAAGAGATTTTGTTTCTGAATCCATAAAGAAGGCTATGTCTGTTATTTCTCCTTCTAGTAAACGTAAAAAATCCTTTAAAACTTCTCTCCCTACAGATGAATTTTTAAATGAACATCATCATTCTGATTCTGATGATTCTGTCTCAGAGGTTGATGCTGATAAATCTTCATATTTATTTAAAATGGAATTTATTCGTTCTTTACTTAAAGAAGTACTAATTGCTTTAGAAATAGAGGATTCTGGTCCTCTTGATACTAATTCTAAACGTTTGGATAAGGTATTTAAAGCTCCTGTGGTTATTCCAGAAGTTTTTCCTCTTCCTAATGCTATTTCTGCAGTAATTTCCAAAGAATGGGATAAATTGGGTAATTCATTTACTCCTTCTAAACGTTTTAAGCAATTATATCCTGTGCCGTCTGACAGATTAGAATTTTGGGACAAAATCCCTAAAGTTGATGGGGCTATTTCTACCCTTGCTAAACGTACTACTATTCCTACGTCAGATGGTACTTCGTTTAAGGATCCTTTAGATAGGAAAATTGAATCCTTTCTAAGAAAAGCTTATCTGTGTTCAGGTAATCTTCTTAGACCTGCTATATCTTTGGCTGATGTTGCTGCAGCTTCAACTTTTTGGTTGGAAACTTTAGCGCAACAAGTAACACATCATGATTCTCATGATATTATTATTCTTCTTCAGCATGCTAATAATTTTATCTGTGATGCCATTTTTGATATTATCAGAGTTGATGTCAGGTTTATGTCTCTAGCTATTTTAGCTAGAAGAGCTTTATGGCTTAAAACTTGGAATGCTGATATGGCTTCTAAATCAACTCTACTTTCTATTTCTTTCCAGGGTAACAAATTATTTGGTTCTCAGTTGGATTCTATTATTTCAACTGTTACTGGTGGGAAAGGAACTTTTTTACCACAGGATAAAAAATCTAAAGGTAAAAACAGGGGTAATAATCGTTTTCGTTCCTTTCGTTTCAACAAAGAACAAAAGCCTGATCCTTCATCCTCAGGAGCAGTTTCAGTTTGGAAACCATCTCCAGTCTGGAATAAATCCAAGCCAGCTAGAAAGGCAAAGCCTGCTTCTAAGTCCACATGAAGGTGCGGCCCTCATTCCAGCTCAGCTGGTAGGGGGCAGGTTACGTTTTTTCAAGGAAATTTGGATCAATTCTGTTCACAATCTTTGGATTCAGAACATTGTTTCAGAAGGGTACAGAATTGGTTTCAAGATGAGACCTCCTGCAAAGAGATTTTTTCTTTCCCGTGTCCCAGTAAATCCAGTAAAAGCTCAAGCATTTCTGAATTGTGTTTCAGATCTAGAGTTGACTGGAGTAATTATGCCAGTTCCAGTTCCGGAACAGGGGATGGGGTTTTATTCAAATCTCTTCATTGTACCAAAGAAGGAGAATTCCTTCAGACCAGTTCTGGATCTAAAAATATTGAATCGTTATGTAAGGATACCAACGTTCAAGATGGTAACTGTAAGGACTATCTTGCCTTTTGTTCAGCAAGGGAATTATATGTCCACAATAGATTTACAGGATGCATATCTGCATATTCCGATTCATCCAGATCATTATCAGTTCCTGAGATTCTCTTTTCTGGACAAGCATTACCAGTTTGTGGCTCTGCCGTTTGGCCTAGCTACAGCTCCAAGAATTTTTACAAAGGTTCTCGGTGCCCTTCTGTCTGTAATCAGAGAACAGGGTATTGTGGTATTTCCTTATTTGGACGATATCTTGGTACTTGCTCAGTCTTTACATTTAGCAGAATTTCATACGAATCGACTTGTGTTGTTTCTTCAAGATCATGGTTGGAGGATCAATTTACCAAAAAGTTCATTGATTCCTCAGACAAGGGTAACCTTTCTGGGTTTCCAGATGGATTCAGTGTCCATGACTCTGTCTTTAACAGACAAGAGACGTCTAAAATTGATTGCAGCTTGTCGAAACCTTCAGTCACAATCATTCCCTTCGGTAGCCTTATGCATGGAAATTCTAGGTCTTATGACTGCTGCATCGGACGCGATCCCCTTTGCTCGTTTTCACATGCGACCTCTTCAGCTTTGTATGCTGAATCAATGGTGCAAGGATTACACAAAGATATCTCAATTAATATCTTTAAAACCGATTGTTCGACACTCTCTAACATGGTGGACAGATCACCATCGTTTAATTCAGGGGGCTTCTTTTGTGCTTCCGACCTGGACTGTAATTTCAACAGATGCAAGTCTCACAGGTTGGGGAGCTGTGTGGGGATCTCTGACGGCACAAGGAGTTTGGGAATCTCAGGAGGTGAGATTACCGATCAATATTTTGGAACTCCGTGCAATTTTCAGAGCTCTTCAGTTTTGGCCTCTTCTGAAGAGAGAATCGTTCATTTGTTTTCAGACAGACAATGTCACAACTGTGGCATACATCAATCATCAAGGAGGGACTCACAGTCCTCTGGCTATGAAAGAAGTATCTCGAATTTTGATTTGGGCGGAATCCAGCTCCTGTCTAATCTCTGCGGTTCATATCCCAGGTATAGACAATTGGGAAGCGGATTATCTCAGTCGCCAAACGTTGCATCCGGGCGAATGGTCTCTTCACCCAGAGGTATTTCTTCAGATTGTTCAAATGTGGGAACTTCCAGAAATAGATCTGATGGCGTCCCATCTAAACAAGAAACTTCCCAGGTATCTGTCCAGATCCCGGGATCCTCAGGCGGAGGCAGTGGATGCATTATCACTTCCTTGGAAGTATCATCCTGCCTATATCTTTCCGCCTCTAGTTCTTCTTCCAAGAGTAATCTCCAAGATTCTGAAGGAATGCTCGTTTGTTCTGCTGGTAGCTCCGGCATGGCCTCACAGGTTTTGGTATGCGGATCTTGTCCGGATGGCCTCTTGCCAACCGTGGACTCTTCCGTTAAGACCAGACCTTCTGTCACAAGGTCCTTTTTTCCATCAGGATCTGAAATCCTTAAATTTAAAGGTATGGAGATTGAACGCTTGATTCTTGGTCAAAGAGGTTTCTCTGACTCTGTGATTAATACTATGTTACAGGCTCGTAAATCTGTATCTAGAGAGATATATTATAGAGTCTGGAAGACTTATATTTCTTGGTGTCTTTCTCATCATTTTTCTTGGCATTCTTTTAGAATACCAAGAGTTTTACAGTTTCTTCAGGATGGTTTAGATAAGGGTTTGTCTGCAAGTTCCTTGAAAGGACAAATCTCTGCTCTTTCTGTTCTTTTTCACAGAAAGATTGCTATTCTTCCTGATATTCATTGTTTTGTACAAGCGTTGGTTCGTATAAAGCCTGTCATTAAGTCAATTTCTCCTCCTTGGAGTTTGAATTTGGTTCTGGGGGCGCTTCAAGCTCCTCCATTTGAACCTATGCATTCATTGGACATTAAATTACTTTCTTGGAAAGTTTTGTTCCTTTTGGCCATCTCTTCTGCCAGAAGAGTTTCTGAATTATCTGCTCTTTCTTGTGAATCTCCTTTTCTGATTTTTCATCAGGATAAGGCGGTGTTGCGAACTTCTTTTGAATTTTTACCTAAGGTTGTGAATTCCAACAACATTAGTAGAGAAATTGTGGTTCCTTCATTATGTCCTAATCCTAAGAATTCTAAGGAGAAATCGTTGCATTCTTTGGATGTTGTTAGAGCTTTGAAATATTATGTTGAAGCTACTAAATCTTTCCGAAAGACTTCTAGTCTATTTGTTATCTTTTCCGGTTCTAGAAAAGGCCAGAAAGCTTCTGCCATTTCTTTGGCATCTTGGTTGAAATCTTTAATTCATCTTGCCTATGTTGAGTCGGGTAAAACTCCGCCTCAGAAAATTACAGCTCATTCTACTAGGTCAGTTTCTACTTCCTGGGCGTTTAGGAATGATGCTTCGGTTGATCAGATTTGCAAAGCAGCAACTTGGTCCTCTTTGCATACTTTTACTAAATTCTACCATTTTGATGTATTTTCTTCTTCTGAAGCAGTTTTTGGTAGAAAAGTACTTCAGGCAGCGGTTTGTTTGAATCTTCTGCTTATGTTTTTCATTAAACTTTATTTTGGTTGTGAATTATTTTCAGCAGGAATTGGCTGTCTTTATTTTGTCCCTCCCTCTCTAGTGACTCTTGTGTGGAAAGATCCACATCTTGGGTAGTCATTATCCCATACGTCACTAGCTCATGGACTCTTGCTAATTACATGAAAGAAAACATAATTTATGTAAGAACTTACCTGATAAATTCATTTCTTTCATATTAGCAAGAGTCCATGAGGCCCGCCCTTTTTTTGTGGTGGTTATGATTTTGTATAAAGCACAATTATTCCAATTCCTTATTTTATATGCTTTCGCACTTTTTTATCACCCCACTTCTTGGCTATTCGTTAAACTGAATTGTGGGTGTGGTGAGGGGTGTATTTATAGGCATTTTGAGGTTTGGGAAACTTTGCCCCTCCTGGTAGGAATGTATATCCCATACGTCACTAGCTCATGGACTCTTGCTAATATGAAAGAAATGAATTTATCAGGTAAGTTCTTACATAAATTATGTTTTTAAACAACTTCCCAATTTACTTCTATAATGAAATGTTCTTTGTTTTCTTGTCATCTTTTGTTGAAAAGCAGTAAGGTAAGTTCAGGGGTGTGCAGGTGTCTGCAGCATTATATGGCAGCAGTTTTGCAAGTGTCATACATTAGCAATCGCACTAGATGGCAGCACTATTTCCTGTCATGTAGTGCTTCAGGCATGTGCGCGCTACCTACCTAGTTATCTATGCAACAAAGAAAAACATGAGAACAAAGCAAATTTGATAACAGATGTAAATTGGAAACTTAAAATTGTTCTCTCTATCTGAATAATGAAAGACAAATCTTGGGTTTCATGTTCCTTTAAAGGGATATACAGGTCAAAATGAAACTTACATGTTTCAGATAGAGCATTTCAATTTATTTCTATGATCACATTTACTTTGCTCTCTTGGTTGACTAGATAGACTCAGAATCAGCAATGTACTACTGAAAGCTAGCTGGTGATATGCCTCTTGTCAGTGGCTCGCCAGTAGTGCGTTTCTGCTTTGGAGCTGACTTTTACTATATGTTTAACCTCTTTACCGAGGTTAAATATGTAGTTATATGCAAACATCAATTCGTTATATAATCCTATAACCGTAACGCTTTATTTCTGCACACTCCTGGCCCTTTATGTCTCAGGATGAGTTGCGCTAAACTTTGCATAACAGAAGGGCTATGTGAAACGTCTGTAAGATAATCGGATATCCTTAGTATTAACATGGTGCTTATATGTTTACTTTATATTACAGTGCATGGGACAAATTCATTTGATGCTTAGGAGCTAGCTAATTTTTTAGAAGCCCTGATAGGAATTTTTATAGGGTTACATTCACAATTCTCCAAAACTTTGGGAGAGAAGACTTCAGAAGCAGTTTGTCCTTAGCTGCAGACTTGCTCTGTTATATTTCTCTGCTTTTTTATATCGAGTATAAATGTTATAGCTGCAGCTGGGTCTAACAAAATGGTTAATGGGACATTCTACACCAGAATTGTTATTGTTTAAAAAGATAAGTAAAAGGCCTTTACTTCCTATTCCCCAGCCAACATTGTTAGATTAATATACTTTATAATATTCAATCCTCTAAATTGCTGCCTGTTTCTAAGCCACTACAGACAGCCTCTTATCACATGCTTTTTTTATTAAATTTTCACAACAAGAAACTGCTAATTCATGTGTGCCACATAGATAACATTGTGCTCTCTCCCATTGAGATGTGCAGGACACCGCAGTAATTGGCTAAAATTAGGGTTGCACCAAGTATTTGCATGAGTCCTTGTCCTTGTGCTCGTGCGAATGCACCGATACTTAAACCGATACCTCCAATTCCTACCCATATTCCTGTTCTGCCAATACAAATTGCTGTTATTTGTATTATTGTACGTCAGAGCAGTGCTCCAAAAGCTGCTACTATACAGCTTGAAGCCTACCTGGGAGAGATCACTGTACCTCATTCAGGCAAACCCTTGAAGTACTGGGCAGTTAATAAACTAAGATTTAATGTCCCAAAAATATCTTTCTGACCCATGCAGTAGTGTGAAAAGTGAAAGACTGTTCAGCTTAGCATCAAACGTCCTTACTTATAGCTGAACATGCAGAGATGCTTCTGTTCCTTTATAAGAACTTGCCACTAACTTTTGAAAAAATATTCTAATTGCTAGATTGCCTGTTATACTGCTAGTTCTCATCTTGCACAATTATGCTAAAAACATACTGTACTCTGAGGAACATCCTTAGACAGGGCTGAACTGGGAATAAAAAGCAGCCCTGGAAAAATATGAAGACCATCCCTATTTTCTGTTGAGTCAGTATAATGAAAATGCCCCATTTTTCTCAAAGGGCATTACTGGAATACTCCTTCCTCAATATTATTTTCAGAATTAAATTATATTACTTTGTATTAAGTACAAATGTCAGATTGATGAGTTATATAGGCACCCTACAACCCAATAGCATCAAGTAATCACCCCTTTAAATTGTAGCTTTCCAGCCCCAGCTGCTGCAGCTGTTATTTATTGCTATTATTAATATATTTTATTGTAAAATTTTCATTTATAAACATATTCTGTGAACTTTGTGACAACAAACACATAACACTTTTATTATTTCAAAATGTCTTTTGAGATACAGTTCATAATTATAAAGAAGTGATCTTAAATCTTTAGTCTGTATTGTGCTTGGTAAACTGTTGGTATCGGTGAGTATTTGAAAAAAAGTATCGGTACTTGTACTCGGTCTTAAAAAAATGGTATTGGTGCAACCCTAGCTAAAATGCAAGTCAATAGATAATAAATAATTAGCCATGTGATAAATGGGCAGAAGAGGCTTAGATACAAGGTAATCACAGAGGTAAAACATATATTAATATAACCATGTTGGCTGTGTAAAACTGGGGAATGGGTAATAAAGGGATTATCTATCTTTTTAAACAATAAAAATTCCCATGCACTGTAATATAAAGACTCCCACAGGAGTGTTAGTCAGGGAATGATTTTATTTAGGAATGCATGTAGCAGAATCAAAATATCTAGGAGGTAGATCTATGGCACCCTGGTTCCTGGAATTTGTCAAGCTTAGGTCTAACAGAAACAGTAACTAAAATCTGTAGCTTAGAAAACCATATGTCCTAATTGAAATGGGAAAGCATCTGAAGAGTTAATTAAAGCAGTTTCTCAACTCCAGTTCTCAGGACCCCATACAGGCCAGATTTTCTTGATGTCTGAACTAAAGCCCAAGTGAAAATAATCAGCTGATGGTTGAGCGCAAGTTAGTTGCCATGGTTACTGATCAGATGATTATTTCATCTGTGCTTTAGAAAAATCTGGCCTATTAGGGGTGCTTGAGGACTGGAGTTGAAACACTGGATTAAAGGGACACTAAAGTCAAAATGTTAGTTTCATGATTCAGATAAAGCATGCAACTTAAATAATAATAAAAAAAGTGTTGTAACATTGTCTTTTTATTGTGTATTTGTCAGGTATTCAATTTAAGGTATTGAGTTGGTCCTTTAAAGGGACACTGAACCCACATTTTTCCTTTTGTGATTCAGATAGAGCATGACATTTTAAGCAACTTTCTAATTTACTCCTATTATCAAATTTTCTTTATTCTCTCGGTATCTTTATTTGAAATGCAAGAATGTAAGTTTAGATGCCAGCCCATTTTTGGTGAACAACCTGGATTGTCCTTGCTGATTGGTGGATAAATTCATCCACCATTAAAAAAGTGCTGTCCAGAGTTCTGAACCAAGAAAAAAACTTTGATACCTTTTTTTCAAATAAAGATAGCAAGAGAACGAAGGACAATTGATAATAGGATTAAATTAAAAAGTTGCTTAAAATTGCATGCTCTATCTAAATCGCGATTGGGATTGGGTTCAGTGTCCCTTTAACGACCTGATGTCTGCACAGAAGTTAAGGCACTTTAATGGATATTATTGCTTTGTAGTTTATTTTATACAGTTTTTTTTTTTTTAAAGCTTGCCTGCAAAAAATGATGAGTTTTGACAGTGTATTGTTAAAGGGATATGAAACCCAAACCATTCTCTTTTGTGATTCAGACAGGGTATACAATTTTAAAACGGTTTCCAATTTGCTTCTATTTTCAAATTTGCTTCATTCCCGTGATATTCTGTGTTGAAGAGATACCTAGGTAGGTGTCTGGAGCACTAAATGGCAGGAAATAGCGCTGCCATCCAGTGCTCTTGTAAATGGATAATATTTGTGCAAAACTACTACCAGCATATAGTGCCCCAGACATGTGCATGTTGCTGAGCTTACATCCAAGCTTTTCAACAAGACACCAAGCAAGTAAAGGAAATTAGATAATAGAAGTAAATTGAAACGTTTTTTAAAATTGCATAATTTATCTGAATAGTGAAAAGAACAATTTTGGGTTTCATGTTGCTTTAATACAATGTCAACGTAAATTTGATTTTATCCATTTACAGATTAGATATTTTATTTATTTCTCTATGATATTAAAAACTGCAGTAGATTTGTATGTTATAGCAGAGCTCAACAAATCTACACACCAAGATGCCAGTGGCCCTAGAAAATGTGCCTTGGTGCTCTGGCACATACAAGACCGAGAGGTGTTGGACTGTGATAGTCAAACCTCTCCCCTTTGTGCGGCGTGCACTTCTGCCCATCGGCACATCACTTAATACTGTCTGATTTGCCTTCCATTGCAGCCTGACTCCATGTTCTCTTCCTTTTCTCTTCATGGTGCTCATGGATGACCCAGACACTAACATATCAGTTTACTGATCAATGTGTTCTGGGAAATGACGTTGCTAAAGTACTAATATGTGTGTTTTGTATCTGTTATTTAACCTCTTGATTGCTCAAATGTGTTTTGGATGTGTGAGCCATTTGGATATATATATATATATATATATATATATATATATATATATGTATATGTATATGTGTGTGTGTGTGTAATAAGCAGCTCCTCGAGATGGTAGAATATCCTCTTAGTGGAAGGTCTTTAATGGCCATAATATTTAATCTTGTCTTTGACTTGAAAATCAAGGGATTATCAAAAGGAAGCAAAAAAGAAAGAGACTTTGATCTTGTTTCCATTGAGCCATAATTAAGTTTGCGCAAGGTGATAAATATGGTGTCAGAAGCAATTTTGTTTATCATCTGCGTCTGACGGCGTGTTACGCTCTATGCGACAGCTGCCGACATTGAGGCCGTTAAGCAATAACTTATACCAGGTTTCCAATGAAAGTGCAAACCGTTAATAAACTGTCAAACTGTCGATACATTGAAAAAAAATTACACCCAGCTCAACTAGGTGTAAAAGATCTTAAAACTTGCAAATAATGTAAGTGTTTCAATGTAGAAAAAAAATTTGAAATATGTAATATGTATTGTAAGTGTAAGGTCGGGTTACAATCGCAACTAATTAATTTTGAAGAAATCCTGCGTCGGATGGAAGAGTTAATACAACTTTAACTTACACCTACACAAAAAGAGCGACTGCACTCAATGCGCAAAATATTTAAATGGAACCTGGTACTAAAATGGAGCCGTAAATTACTTTTAGCTGTCGGTCACTTTGGTAGCTTACGACTCAATGGAAGTATTGGGTATTTACTTTATTAAAGGGTATATGGGTATTTACTTTATTAAAATCCACCAAACACAAAATCATATCTCAAGTTGCTGAGATACAGTGTTACATGCTAATGGTTAAAAAGCTGAAGTTCCCTCTACAGTCGCTATACACTAAAAAAAAAATTGAATACTAATTTATAGTACACATCTAATAGTTCATAGTGATGACGTTCTATATGATAAAACTATCATGATGTACCAAACAGGTTGCTGCAATAGTACATAATATACTGGTGTACCTCAGACAGTGTAAGAGGAGGCTGCATCAACCATTATACTAGATAGCAACAGGTTAGGCCACTAGTTTCACTGGTGGTAAACATGAGGAACAGACATATTTGCTATCCGAAGGATCTGCTATGTGACAAAACCTATATATTCCTACATAAAACCATAGAGCCAAACAAACGTTTTCTCTTATTTTGAAAACCTTTGTACTATTATTTGCAATATGAGGAAATATGATCAATGAAGGAAATATATGGTGACGTTCTGACAATCGTAAAAATTTTTTTTAAGGGCAATATAGATGAACTAGTACTAAAGCCCGTGTACACGGGCCATTTTTTGCAGTACAGCGGTCCCACCCCTTGCTCTCTCCCCCCACTCTTTTGCTCTCTCTTCCCACCTCTCTTTTGCTTTCTCTCCCCCCTCTCCTTTGTTCTCTGTCTCCCCTCTTTTGCTCTCTCTCTCCCCTCTTTTGCTCTCTCTCTCCCCTCTTTTGCTCTCTCTCTCCCCTCTTTTGCTCTCTCTCTCCCCTCTTTGGCTCTCTCTCTCCCCTCTTTGGCTCTCTCTCTCCCCTCTTTGGCTCTCTCTCTCCCCTCTTTGGCTCTCTCTCTCCCCTCTTTGGCTCTCTCTCTCCCCTCTTTGGCTCTCTCTCTCCCCTCTTTGGCTCTCTCTCTCCCCTCTTTGGCTCTCTCTCTCCCCTCTTTGGCTCTCTCTCCTCTTTGGCTCTCCCCCCCCCTTCTCTTTGGCTCTCCCCCCCCCCTTCTCTTTGGCTCTCCCCCCCCTTCTCTTTGGCTCTCCCCTCCTTCTCTTTTGCTCTCCCCCCCTTCTCTTTTGCTCTCCCCCCCTTCTCTTTGGCTCTCCCCCCCCCCCTTTCTCTTTGGCTCTCTCTCCTTTTTGGCTCTTTTTCCTCTTTGGCTCTCCCCCCCCCTTCTCTTTGGCTCTCCCCCCCCTTCTCTTTGGCTCTCCCCCCCCCCTTCTCTTTGGCTCTCCCCCCCCCCTTCTCTTTGGCTCTCCGCCCCCCCTTCTCTTTGGCTCTCCGCCCCCCCTTCTCTTTGGCTCTCCCCCCCCTTTGGCTCTCCCCCCCCCCTCTTTGGCACTTCTCCCCCCCTCTCCTGCTCCCTCTCTGGCTCTGTCTTCATATCGCGGGACCCCGCCCGGCCACGCCCCATCACGGCAACACCACCCGACCACGCCCCTCGCGACGCCCAGCCACGCCCCTCATGATGCCCGGCCACGCCCCCATCGCAACGCTCCCGTCGGCCACAAACAGCTGTGAGGTCTGGGGAGCGCGCTCCATATCTCTTGCCACAGGCTGTTTCAATCAGCTTACCTCGCGCTCCCCAGACCTCACAGCTGTTTGTGTACCTCGAGCTCCCTATCTCAAGGCCAAGTGTTTGTCTCTACTGCGCATGACGGCTTCAGACAAACACTTGGCCTTTTATAATATAGGATATATAAAAAATATGTTCAGATTTAAAAATTTGAGCAATGTAGGAGTGTGCTTAATTTTCTTGCGTGTGTTGGGTTAAAAATCATTTTGAGCTTGCATACGTGCACATTTTTGCCTGGAACATGTTTGTAATAAGGAGAAAAAAAATATAGATTTTTCTGAATGGAGTTATTAGTATGAATAAATGTGAGAGATGCTTCTGATGTCAAATTTGTGGATCACTATATTGAAGGTCACATCTAGGGTAGAGTATTGATCTTCAGGTCCTGGCAAGAAATGGAGAAGGAGATTTGAGACCTAATGCATGATTTCTCTGTCTAGAAAGTGTACTGATCTACATGCATTTTAGCTGAGTTGTTAGATTCTTGGGAAATACAAGAACATAATATAGAGAGAGTTTGTAAAGGGATCAATAAAAGTCCAGCTATGTGTTGAAAAGGCCGGTTGGCAGTGCCGAGTGTTGCAGAAAAGCATTGCTTAGATAAGTTACATTTCTAAAACAAAACAGATACAATAACTTAGACTGGGTGATTTTTCTTTTAAGTTGAATTAGCTTGAAATCGGCCGAAGAGATGGGTTGTTTTAATACCGTTAGATTCCTAAATCCCAATGTTCTTTTAAATAAGAGCAGTGCTAGCAAGCAAAAATTGTCTGCTTTTATACTGACGTTTTCCTAAAGGAAGGGGATGTGTTTTTAGTATGAGAAAGTAGCGTAATGACTTCACGGTGTTGTTTAAATCAGCTAGCCTTTGAAAGGGTATTAAAATAAAAAAATGTCATGCGTATAGATGAGCACTATCTGTGTATGGGGGAAAAAATCACGTAAAAGAGGGGGTAAAGCTCAGCAAGGGGGGAAAATGTGTACAATTATATATATATATATATATATATATATATATATATATATATATATATATATATATATATATATATAGTGTGTGTATATATATATATATATATACATATATATATATATATATATATATATATATATATATATATATATATATATATATATATATATATATATATATATATAGTGTATGTATGTGTTCAATTATTTTTTTATATTATGTATGTACGTGTACAATATATATTGATATATATATATATATCAAAAAAATAGTCTGCAATTTTCAGTATGCTAAGAATGTGCCACCAAATATGGTAGCAAAGATATCTATTCTAGCTTTAATGTACAGGTTTAATGTACTTGTTTTTCCTAAGCTGAGATCCATTGTTTTAAATAGGCATTTATCACACTGCTTGATTCATGACTCAGGGTTTATCTTTGTTTGCATAGCTGCTCATAATTTACTGACTCCACAAAGAGTGACTGAAAATGTGATGCACAATCTACTTTTAATATATAGGAAAACAAAAAATGATTAACATAAAGGTGCTCCATTTGGAGGAGACAGAGGTATAGGGCTGACATATTTTATATACAAAGTGACATAATGAAGAGATCACTTAAAGTCAATTTACATTGATTTGCTTCTTTAAAAACTGCAATATACACCTATTAAAAATGTTACTTTGGAGATCTGGCATATAAACAGACATCTCTGTGTGACTCCTCTCAGGCAATATGTCTAGATTTCAGCTCCTACACAGGAGTTAACATTCATTTCTTAATACATTGGGTTTGTGTATTTTATAAAAAAAATCTACCATGCATAATAAAGAGTAGCAATTAAGTATGTTAAAAATATTTTGCACAGAAAAAAGTGTTCAAAGCTCCTTATATATTGACGCTAATATAATATTGGCCCTGAGCCAACAAGTGCAGTGCAGCCAAAGAGAAACTGTGAGTAATACTTGGCGGTGTCTGCAGTTTTTTCTTGGTAATTGGTATGGTCATTACTTTTTTGGGGCTTAATTATGTGTAAATTATTTGGCTTAGAATGCTATGTATATATATATATATATATATATATATATATATATATATATATATATATATATATATATATTATAATAATAAAATATATATATAATATAAAATATCAGGCTGCGAGAAGCCCTGAGACACACCCTCTCCACGTCCATTTAAAAAGTGTCCAGGAATTTTCTGGGCAAAAGGTGGTAACCCTAATCCCTTTAAGGTGAACTAAAAATTAAATTACATGAAACTTAAATGTACTGCTGATTAAAAAAAAAAAAAAAAAATGTTGGTGTTATAGAATATAATATAGTTTGATTTGCAGAAACGGTTGTTGCTATTTTTAGTCTGCTCAGATACCAGGCTTTGAGAATAGACTTACCTGAGTACAGCTGAACTAACTGAGCTACTAATTAACCTGTACTTGGCCCTTGTTGAAAGCTTTGGAACTTGAAAAAGAAAACTTATCCAACACTTGGCCTTTGATTATAAATAAAAATACATATTTTGAGGAAGTAAGGAAAAGGCAGACTAGGTAGGCCAGGATTTTTCTTTATGCCAGCAGATTGTCAACAGTTGGTTTTATGGTTAATAAATCTTCTGTATTGGCTAGTGAACTCAGAATATACATGGGACTGATTTGCAGAAATCAGTAGTATAAATGGAGAATTATTCAGAAGTTGTTGCTTGTAAGTGAGCCGTGTGGCATCTAGTTAATAAATGAACACCCATTTCATCTGTTAACTATTAAACACCACATCATTTATAGTTAAAGACTAACTAATCTGTTAAGCATAACTATTTCATGGTTTTTAGTATGTTTCACCATTTTTTTTTGCCAAGCTTATGTATCTTCTAATCTAAATTCTTTAAAGGGATATCAAACCCAAATGTTTTCTTTTGTGATTCAGACAGAGCATACAATTTTAAAAAAGTTTCCAATTTACTTCTATGATCAAATTTGCTTGGTTCCAATGGTATTCTTTTTTGGAGAAATACCTAAGTAGGTTTCTAGAGCACTATATGGCAGGAAATAGTCCTGCCATCTAGTGCTCTTGCAAATGGATAACATTCTTGCAAAACTGCTGCTATATAGTGCTCCACACACATGCTCGCTCCTGAGCTTGTATCCAAGAAAATGTGATAATGGAAGTAAATTAAAATTTTTATTAAAGTTGCATAATCTATCTGATTCATGAAGGAAACATTTTGGTTTTAATGTCTCTTTAACCGCTTTGTGTCATTAGGACATTTAATGCTGTTCTAACAGCACTGGGTTTTAACGCTGATGGACGGCATGGAACGTCCTGCAGCCTCCCCCTTTAGACTACTTCAAGATTGGACTGGGGCTGTGCCTAGAAACGTAGGCAATCCCCCATGACCCGATCCTGGCCCATGATCACATTTATTTTTGCAGCAAGTGTTTACAACTCTGTTCCGATGTTAAACACTTGTGCCAGTCATGAAGGGGTTAAGTTGTTAATAAAACTAAGAAAATGCATGTTTGTGTACAGCTCACAGCTGATAAGGACTTTCACTCTGATAGCAATTTAACTGAACTGCATGTTGTTAAAACTAAGGACAAAAAACGGTTCAAAGCCAAGGGGAGGTAGTGCAGGGTATGTAATGCACCCTGGGGTGTAAAAAAAATATGCTTTTCGCCTTAAATGAAGAGACCTGAAAGTCAATATGAAACTTACGTGGTTCCGACAGAGGATGCAATTTTATTGTTACTTCTATCATCAAACTGACTTTGTTCTTTTAGTATCCTTTTGTTGAATTGCATATCTAGGTAGGCTAAGGAGCAGCAATGCACTACTGGGAACTAGCTTGTGAGGTGATTGGTGACTACTCACATACCTCGTCCCCGTAGAGCATTACTGCTCTGGAGCTGTCTTTAACTATGTATTTTAACCCCTATGCAGGGGATAAACACAGAGTAAATTATTGTTGCCCTGTTACTTGTATATAGCACATAAGAACATTTTCTTATACGATTTCTATGTTCATTTACGTGTCCTGGGCAACAGTGCTGTTTTGATGCAGCAACCTATAACATAGGTGCGTTTACACTTTCAGTCCCTTTAATTGTGTAACGTTATTAAATACTTCTGGTAATAAGCTGTGTCACCTGCTTATTATTTTGTTGGTTAGTAATTAATTATCAACAACTATGAAAAATAAAAATAAATGAAAACGGGGTCAATATTTTTAGATTTTGCCTCAAGATTCGTAAAGCAGTTTTATAACTAATATTCTTGCTTTATAATATGCTATTTTTAGGTGAAGGATACAAGCATTTTGTTATGCTATCATTTTTCATATCTTTAAGGGACAGAAAGAAAAGAATAAATATTTCTTTCATGTAATTGGCAAGAGTCCATGAGCTAGTGACGTATGGGATATACATTCCTACCAGGAGGGGCAAAGTTTCCCAACCTCCAAAATGCCTATAAATACACCCCCCACCACACCCACAATTCAGTTTTACAAACTTTGCCTCCTATGTTTGTTAATGTGAGAGAATTTGTTTCTAATTCTATTCAGAAGGCCCTGTCTGTTATACCACCTTCTAATAAACGTAAAAGGTCTTTTAAAACTTCTCATAAATTCGATGAATTTTTAAATGACCGACAGCATTCTGATTTATCTATCTCTGATGAGGATCTATCTGGTTCAGAAGATTCTGCCTCAGATATTGACACTGACAAAACTTCATATTTATTTAAAATGGAGTATATTCGTTCTTTATTAAAAGAGGTGTTGATTGCATTAGATATGGAGGAGACTAGTCCTCTTGATATTAAAACCAGTAAACGTTTAAATTCAGTTTTTAAACCTCATGTAGTTATTCCAGAGGTTTTTCCAGTTCCTGATGCTATTTCAGATGTAATTTCTAGGGAATGGAATAGTCTGGGTACTTAATTTACTCCTTCAAGGTTTAAGAAACTGTACCCTTTGCCGACTGATAGATTGGAGTTTTGGGAAAAGATCCCCAAAGTTGATGGGGCTATCTCTACTCTTGCAAAGCGTACTTCTATTCCTACGGCAGATAGTACTTCTTTTAAAGATCCTTTAGATAGGAAGCTTCAATCTTATCTAAGGAAGGCTTATTTATGTTCAGGTCATCTTCTTAGGCCTGCTATTTCTTTGGCTGATCTTGCTGCGGCTTCAACTTATTGGTTGGAAACTTTAGCGCAACAAGTACCAGATCCTAATGTGTATAGCATTGTTAAGCTAATTCAACATGCTATCTCTGTCTTTCCAAGGTAATAAATTATTTGGTTCTCAGTTGGATTCTATTATTTCAACTGTCACTGGGGGGAAGGGAGCCTTTTTGCCTCAGGATAAAAAATCTAAGGGTAAATTTAGGGCTGCTAACCGTTTTCATTCCTTTCGTCAGAATAAGGAACAGAAACCTGACCCTTCCCCTAAAGGAACAGTTTCCAATTGGAAGCCTTCTCCAGTCTGGAATAAATCCAAGCCTTTTAGAAAATCAAAATCAGCCCCCAAGTCTGCATGAAGGTGCGGCCCTCATTCCAGCGCAGCTGGTAGGGGGCAGACTAAGATTTTTCAAAGCTGTTTGGATCAATTCAATCCAAAATCATTGGATCCAGAACATTGTTTCTCAAGGGTACAGAATAGGTTTCAAGGTAAGACCGCCTGTGAGAAGTTTCTTTCTCTCACGCATTCCAGTGAACCCAGTAAAGGCTCAGGCTTTCCTGAAGTGTGTTTCAGACCTGGAGTTATCCGGGATAATTGTGCCAGTTCCCTTTCCGGAACGGGGTCTGGGGTTTTATTCAAGTCTGTTCATTGTTCCAAAGAAAGAGAATTCTTTCAGACCAGTTCTGGATCTAAAAAATTTGAATTGTTATGTAAGAATACCAACATTCAAAATGGTGACTATAAGGACTATTCTGCCTTTTGTTTAGTAAGGGCATTATATGTCCACAATAGACTTACAGGATGCATATCTTCATATTCCGATTCATCCAGATCACTATCAGTTCCTGAGATTCTCTTTTCTAGACAAGCATTACCAATTTGTTGCTCTTCCTTTTGGCCTAGCAACAGCTCCAAGGATCTTTTCAAAGGTTCTCGGTACCCTACTCTCTGTAATCAGAGAGCGGGGTATTGCGGTGTTTCCTTATTTGGACGATATCTTGGTACTAGCTCAGTCTTTACATTCTGCAGAATCTCACACAAATCAACTAGTGTTGTTTCTTCAAAGATATGGTTGGAGGATCAATTTACCAAAAAGTTCCTTGATTCCTCAGACAAGGGTAACCTTTTTAGGATTCCAAATAGATTCAGTATCCATGACTTTGTGTCTAACAGACAAAAGACGTCTGAAATTGGTTTCAACTTCATGAACCTTCAGTCTCAGTCATTCCCTTCAGTAGCTATGTGCATGGAGGTTTTAGGTCTCATTACTGCAGCATCGGACGCAATCCCCTTTGCTCGTTTTCACATGAGACCTCTTCAGCTTTGTATGCTGAGCTAATGGTCCAGGGATTATACAAAGATATCACAATTAATATCCTTAAATCCCAATATTCGACTATCTCTGACTTGGTGGTTAGGTCACCATCGTTTAGTTCAGGGGGCCTCTTTTGTTCGTCCAACCTGGACTGTGATTACAACAGATGTAAGTCTTTCAGGTTGGGGAGCTGTCTGGGGATCTCTGACAGCGCAGGGGGTTTGGAAATCTCAAGAGGCGAGTTACCAATCAATATTTTGGAACTCCGTGCGATTCTCAGAGCTCTTCAGTTTTGGCCTCTTCTGAAGAGAGAACCGTTTATTTGTTTTCAGACAGACAATGTCACAACCGTGGCGTATGTCAATCATCAAGGTGGGACTCGCAGTCCTCAAGCTATGAAAGAAGTATCTCGGATACTTGAATGGGTGGAAACCAGCTCCTGTCTAATCTCTGCGGTCCATATCCCAGGTATAGACAACTGGGATGCGGATTATCTCAGTCGCCAGACTTTACATCCGGGAGAATGGTCTCTTCACCCAGATGTGTTTCTTCAGATTGTTCAGATGTGGGAGCTTCCAGAAATAGATCTGATGGCTTCTCATCTAAACAGGAAACCTCCCAGGTACCTGTCCAGGTCCAGGATCCTCAGGCGGAAGCAGTGGATGCGTTGTCACTTCCTTGGAATTATCAACCTGCTTATGTCTTTCCACCTCCTAGTTCTTCTTCCAAGAGTGATTTCCAAAATCATAATGGAGCGTTCTTTTGTACTGCTGGTGGCTCCAGCATGGCCACACAGGTTTTGGTATGCGTATCTTGTTCGGATGTCCAGTAGCCAACCTTGGCCACTTCCGTTAAGGCCAGACCTTCTATCTCAAGGTCCATTTTTCCATCAGGATCTCAAATCATTAAATTTGAATGTATAGAGCTTGAATGCCTAGTGCTTAGTCATAGAGGTTTCTCTGACTCAGTGATTAATACTATGTTGCAGGCTCGCAAATAGAGCTTGAATGCCTAGTGCTTAGTCATAGAGGTTTCTCTGACTCAGTGATTAATACTATGTTGCAGGCTCGCAAATTTGTCTAGAAAGATTTATTACCGAGTTTGGAAGACTTACATTTCATGGTGTTCTTCTCATAAATTCTCTTGGCATTCTTTTAGAATTCCTAGAATTTTACAGTTTCTTCAGGATGGTTTGGATAAGGGTTTGTCTGCAAGTTCCTTGAAAGGACAAATCTCTGCCCTTTCTGTTCTGTTTCACAGAAAAATTGCTAATCTTCCTGCTATTCATTGTTTTGTACAGGCTTTGGTTCGTATCAAGCCTGTCATGAAGCCAATTTCTCCTCCTTGGAGTCTTAATTTGGTTTTGAGGGCTTTACAGGCTCCTCCGTTTGAGCCTATGCATTCTCTGGACATTAAATTACTTTCTTGGAAAGTATTGTTCCTTTTGGCCATCTCTTCTGCTAGAAGAGTTTCTGAATTATCTGCTCTTTCTTGTGAGTATCCTTTTCTGATTTTTCATCAGGATAAGGCGGTTTTGCGGACTTCATTTAAATTTTTACCTAAAGTTGTGAATTCCAACAACATTAGTAGAGAAATTGTTGTCCCTTCGTTGGGTCCTAATCCTAAGAATTCTTTGGAAAGATCTTTACATTCTTTGGATGTAGTAAGAGCGTGGAAATATTATGTTGAAGCGACTAAAGATTTCAGAAAGACTTCTAGTCTATTTGTTATCTTTTCTGGTTCTAGGAAAGGTAAGAAGGCTTCTGCCATTTCTTTGGCGTCTTGGTTAAAGCTTTTGATTCATCATGCTTATTTGGAGTCGGGTAAATCGCCGCCTCAGAGGATTACAGCTCATTCTACTAGGTCAGTTTTTACTTCCTGGGCTTTTAAGAATGAAGCTTCTGTTGATCAGATTTGCAAAGCAGCAACTTGGTCTTCTTTGCATACTTTTACTAAATTCTACCATTTGGAGGTTTTCTCTTCTTCAGAAGCAGTTTTTGGTAGAAAAGTACTCCAGGCAGCTGTTTCAGTTTGATTCTTCTGCTTATAATTTCAGTTTTTTTTCATTATAAGATTAAAACTTTTGATTTGGGTTGTGGATTCTTTTTTCAGCGGAATTGGCTGTCTTTATTTTTATCCCTCCCTCTCTAGTGACTCTTGCATGGAGTTCCACATCTTGGGTATTTGCTATCCCATACGTCACTAGCTCATGGACTCTTGCCAATTACATGAAAGAAAACATAATTTAAGTAAGAATTTACCTGATAAATTCATTTCTTTCATATTGGCAAGAGTCCATGAGGCCCACCCTTTTTGTGGTGGTTATGATTTTTTTGTATAAAGCACAATTATTCCAATGCCTTGTTGATGCTTTCGCTTCTTCTTATCACCCCACTTCTTGGCTATTCGTTGAACTGATTTGTGGGTGTGGTGGGGGTGTATTTATAGGCATTTTGGGGTTTGGGAAACTTTGCCCCTCCTGGTAGGAATGTATATCCCATACGTCACTAGCTCATGGACTCTTGCCAATATAAAAGAAATTAATTTATCAGGTAAATTCTTACATAAATTATGTTTTTCTGCAGTGCTTTTAGAACTGCACTAGGGATTTTTAAAGGAAATTGTTTTGTTGGTTTTAATGTTTTTTTATTTTTTGTAGAATAAATGTAAAAGGAAAAAAAAAGAAATCTCAGATTTGTCCAACTTTTCTGAACATACCTCAGTATGCTGTCATGATTTCAACAAAGGAGACCAAGAGAACAATATAAATTTGATAATTGAAGTAAAATTGTTGCTGTTGGCCTTTTCTTTCATAGAGGTGGGGAGAACCCGAGAGCCATTACTCCTGGGAATTCCACTCCTGGCCACTAGCAGGAGACAAAGATTACCAAAACTCCAAGAGCCATTAAAAACCCTCCCACCTCACTAGTAAACTAGTCTTAACTTTGCCTCTGCAGGAGAAAGGTGAAGAACGGAAGTGCTCCAGGTGTTCTTCTGTGAGAGGGGTTCTCTGACCGATTTTGAGGACCATTTAATTAGTGGCACAATTACACCCAGCGGGAGTTATTCACAGGCCTGCCACAGGTGTTGCAAATAGGGATGGGCGAATGTGTTTATATCCGAATTCGAATGTTAGAACGAATGTTATTGCAGAAATTCGATTTACATAATAGAATGTTGATAAGAACGAATATTTTAAAAAATTCGATTTTCGAATGTTATTTACAGTTTTTTAATGTCACATTCGAATTCGAATGTTACATTCGAATATCACATTCGAATATTACATTTATAAAACACAATTGTAGACTAGAAACACTATTTCGAATGTCACATTCGAATCGGATGTCACATTCGAATCGAATGTCACATTCGAATTCGAATATTACATTTATAAAACACAGTATTAGAATAGAAATGCTATTTCGAATTCGAATGTCACATTCGAATCGAATATCACATTTAAAACACAGTATTAGACTGGAAATACTATTTCAAATTCGAATGTGACATTCGAATTCGAATGTAGCATTCAAATTTGAATATTACATTTATTAAACACAGTTGTAGACTAGAAATACTATTTCAAATTTGAATGTCACATTCGAATTCAAATGTCACATTCGAATTTGAATATTAGATTTCGAAATTGAATGAATACATAGCTAAACATTCTATTATTCTAACGAATATTTTCGAATTTTATTGAAAAATTAGAAAACGAAAATTCGAAGTTAGAATGTTATATAAACATTCGAAATTCGATTCGAACGAATGTATCAAAATTCGTTTTAAATTTCAAATTTTTAGAAACATTCGCCCATCCCTAGCTGCAAGGTCTGGTCCCTAGCCTCTTCCTGTTGGATCATCGTTATAATCCACATAATCAGATCGTCTGCTGTCACACATACAGCACTGGATTGGCTAACTACTGGAGGAAGTTTTTTCCTGTAGATGGTAAATCCAGTAGTGTTGCTGCTTATTAGATAAGTATGTAGTTTATTTATGATGGCATTAGTAGGTACACTTAAGGACTCGATTTATCAAGCCCCTACGGCTGCAAGTTCTCACAAGAACTTGCTCGCCGGGATTTATCAAACAGCGGTCATCAGACCGCTGCTTCCCTAAGCTCTTCGCCATCTCTAAGGTGGCGAAATTCAATCTCCTCGGTCGAGTCCGACCGAGGAGATTGACAGCTCCTGCCCGCGCACAGCCAATCACGCGCGGGATTGCATGCAAGCGCAAAATTGCACTCGTGTGCAATGTTGATTACCTGCGGGTAATTTCGCCCCGCCACAGGCGAGCTGAGGCGTACAGGGGCGCATATATATATATATATATATATATATATATATATATATATATAAATCCAAGTGAAGCAGAGCGCAAGAAAGCGCAAACGAACTCCTTATGTAGCAAAAAATATCAACTTTATTCCAATGATCCACGGAGTAAAAACATGACAGTTACCAAGGCTGTATTAAGCTCAATTGAAAAAACAATCACAGTGTCTGGCGATCAGGACCTCACGCAATGCGTACAGTTTTTATCAATTGAGATTAATACAGCCTTGGTAGCTGTCATGTTTTTACTCCGTGGATCATTGGAATAAAGTTGATATTTTTTACTACATAAGGAGTCCGTTTGCGCTTTCTTGCGCTCTGCTTCCCTTGGATTTCTGTTTCATATTGACCAGGCTCTGAGCGTTCACAGCTGCAGGTCTCCTTCAATCAGTCACTCCCTCTCTCTTCAGTGTGCCGCTACCTGAAGTGCTGACAGGTACTGTTAACCTTTACTATTGTGGGGTCCCATTGTGCGCTGTTACTTTGACTGTTTGTACATATATATATAATTTAACCCCGCCTCCTGGCCTTGCACAGTTTGCAAATTTGCGACAACTGAATGTAAGATGTTATTGTGAGCACCTTTTTTTTTTTTTTTTTTTTTACTACGTTTAACCTTCTGATTATGTTAAAGCAAAGGAAACAAATTTATTAAAGGGGACAGTCAAGTCCAAAAAAAATTAAATGATTCAAATAGGGTATGTAATTTTAAACGGCTTTCCAATTTACTTTTATCACCAATTTTGCTTTCTTCTCTTGGTATTCTTAGTTGAAAGCTAAACCTAGGAGGTTCATATGCTAATTTCTTAGACCTTGAAGACCGCCTCTAATCTAAATGCATTTTGACAGTTTTTCACCACAAGAGGGCGTTAGTTCATGTGTTTCATATAGATAACATTGAGCTCATGCACGTGAATTTACCGAGGAGAGAGCACTGATTGGCTAAAATGCAAGTCTGTCAAAAGAACTGAAATAAGAGGGCAGTCTGCAGAGGCTTAGATACAAGGTAATTACAGAGGTAAAAAGTGTATTATAACTGTGTTGGTTATGCTAAATTGGGGAATGGGTAATTAAGGGATTATCTATCTTTTAAAACAACAAAAATTTTGGTGTTGACTGTCCCTTTAAGAGACATTTTAAAAACACAATTATTTTTTTCTCTGCAGCAAATTTGCAATGCAATATATTATAAAACAATTTGCCTTATTATCCAGTCAATCAACACATTGCAATTTAGCTGGGGTTGTAGTTTAAATTCCTAATTTAAAATAAAATTTCATTTCAAAAGAATCTGCAGAAAATGTTATTGCAGAAAGTGAAAAAAAGCTCTGCCTCTGGGGACTGAAGCAATTTTGATAATATAAGTAAATTGGAAAGTAATTTAAAATTGTATGATCTTTCCAAATCATGAAAGAAAATGTTGGGGTTTCCTGTCCCTTTTAAGAGCTTGAACAAGTATCATTTTATCTATAAATGAAGGTATTGTATATTTTTGTGAGGCCAGTGGTTTTGCAACACTTCCTTACTTAAAGGGGCAGTATTCACCAGTGACGTGCAGTGGCTAGGATACACCTTCATTCTTTAGATATCCTTTGTTGAAGAAATAGCACTGCACATGGGTGAGCCAATCACATAAGGTATCTATGTGCAGCCACCAATCAGCAGCTACTGAGCATATTTAGATATTATTTTCAACAAAGGATATCAAAAGAATGAAGAAAATTAGATATTAGATGTAAATTGGAAAGTTATTTAAAATTGCATGCTCTTTCTAAATCATGAAAGAAAACATATGGGTTTCATGTCCCTTTAAATGGTGCCTTGGAAAACTGGTCAACTTAGTAAACATCTGATTTTAGTCTAAAGGATTGTAACAGAAACTCTTGCCAGATAACAAAATGCTTGCTCTGATTATGAGATCTAGAAATCCATGCCCATTAAAATATATGTTTTAAACATACTTTTTACGTTAATGCTGAAAATTATGCTTATAGATTATTTCATTATTCAGTAAATATAAAAATGTCTTGATCCATTGGCGGCTGGTGAAATTTAAAGATGGTGGGGTGCTTGACCCCACCCCTTTAAATAAAGCCACACCATCAGATGGCACTACCAATTCATTAATTAAATAAATAAAAGGTAGACAGAAACACAGAAAAGCACTTGGGGGAGAGGGAGAGAGAGACGGGGGAGAGAGACACAGAGGGTTAGAGAGAAAGAGAGACACAATCACACACAGAGGGTTAGAGAGAGAGAAAGAGAGACACAATCACACACAGAGGGTTAGAGAGAGAGAGAGAAAGAGAGACACAATCACACACAGAGGGTTAGAGAGAGAGAGAGAGAGAGAGAGAGACACACAGTCACACACAGAGGGTTAGAGAGAAAAAGAGAGAGAGAGAATCACACACAGAGGGTTAGAGAGAGAGAAATAGAGAGAGACACAATCACACACAGAAAGTTAGAGAGAGAGAAAGAGAGAGAGACACAATCACATACAGAGGGTTAGAGAAAGAGAGACACAATCACACACAGAGGGTTAGAGAGAGAGAGAGAGAAAGAGAGACACAATCACACACAGAGGGTTAGAGAGAGAGAAAAAGAGAGAGAGACACAATCATACACAGAGGGTTAGAGAGAGAAAGAGAGAGAGAGACTCAATCACACACAGAGGGTTAGAGAGAGAGAGAGAAAGAGAGAGAGAGACACAATCACACACAGAGGGTAAGAGAGAGAGAAAGAGAGAGAGAGAGAGAGAGACACAATCATACACAGAGGGTTAGAGAGAGAGAGAAAGAGAGAGAGAGACACACAATCACACACAGAGGGTTAGAGAGAGAGAGAGACACTCACACAGAGAGGGTTAGAGAAAGAGGGAGACACAATCACACAGAGGGTTAGAGAGAGAGAGAGAGAAAGAGAGAGAGACACAATCACACACAGAGGGTTAGAGAGAGAGAAAGAGACAATCACACACAGAGGGTTAGAGAAAGAGAGAGAGACACAATCACACACAGAGGGTTAGAGAGAGAAAGAGAGAGACACAATCACACATATAGGGTTAGAGAAAGAGAGAGAGAGACACACAATCACACACAGAGGGTTAGAGAGAGAGATAGAAAGAGAGTGACACAATCACACACAGAGGGTTAGAGAGAGAGAGAAAGAGAGAGAGATAATCACACACAGAGGGTTAGAGAAAGAGAGACACAATCACACACAGAGGGTTAGAGAAAGAGAGAGAGACACAATCACACACAGAGGGTTAGAGAAAGAGAGAGAGACACAATCACACACAGAGGGTTAGAGAAAGAGAGAGAGAGACACAATCACACACAGAGGGTTAGAGAGAAAGAGAGAGACAATCACACACAGAGGGTTAGAAAGAGAGAGACACAATTACACACAGAGGGTTAGAGAGAGAGAGACATAATCACACACAGAGGGTTAGAGAGAGAGAGAGAGAGAGAGAGAGAGACAATCACACACAGAGGGTTAGAGAGAGAGAGAGAAAGAGAGACACAATCACACACAGAGGGTGAGAGAGAGAGAGAGACACAATCACACACAGAGGGTCAGAGAGAGAGAGAGACACAATCACGCACAGAGGGTTAGAGAGAGAGAGAGAGACAATCACACACAGAGGGTTAGAGAGAGAGAGAGAGAGAGAGACACAATCACACACAGAGGGTGAGAGAGAGAGAGAGAGACACAATCACACACAGAGGGTTAGAGAGAGAGAGAGATAATCACACACAGAGGGTTAGAGAGAGAGAGAGAGAGACAATCACACACAGAGGGTTAGAAAGAGAGAGACACAATCACACACAGAGGGTTAGAGAGAGAGAGAAAGAGAGAGAGACACAATCACACACAGAGGGTTAGAGAAAGAGACACAATCACACACAGAGGGTTAGAGAAAGAGAGAGAGACACAATCACACACAGACGGTTAGAGAGACACATAAGGGATGAGAGAGTCAGAGGAGGGAGGAAGAGAGACAGAGAGAGAAAGAGACCATGGGGGAGAACGACACATACGGAGAGAGATGGATAGATAGAGAGAGAGAGAGACACACACACACAAGGGGGGGGGGGGGAGAGGGACCACTGCATTTTTAAGTAATAAAACAGCAGATCTACAGAGAGTTCATAAAGTGAGACTATAAATTATTGTGCAGTACAGAGGCAAGCTGCTAGTGTAAATTTTGAGTAAACAAAATACAAAAACGATCCTTAAACTGCTGTAAAAGAGTAAAAAAAACAAAAAACACTAAACCACATTCATTAAATTATCATTTTCACTAACAGAATCCCTTTCAGCAAAATCTAAGGTTTCAGAACTTACTTTAATAAAATGTGGCAATGTGGCTAAAACACTGCACGTCTGCATCTCTTTCTGGCTGCTCTGTAAGGAAGTAACAGTGGAACATTCCACTGCACTTAGAGGGGTAGTAAAGAACTCTCTTTTTCACTTTAGCAAAGCTGGCAGCTTCACAGGACAGCAACAAAATAAATGAAAGTTTTTTTCTGTTTTTGTTTTGTTTTATATGATTTAACATCCAGCCCCAACCCTCAGTTCAACTTACTAATGCCTCTCACTGGATTGGTTCAGCCCAAATAGGACTGCCTCAAATAAGCAGTTATGGGCCATGCAATGATCTTAACCACTTTCATCCAGTAGGTGGCGCAGCATGTTGTGTAATGGTGGGCAGACCTGCTTGTGCCTCTCCATTGCACAACATGTAGCTGTGAAAAAAAAATGCTGGGGGAAAAAAATAGCAATTTTTTTTAATTTTTTTTAAAGCCAATAAAAAAAATATATTTTTGCCCATATGAGAGGTGAAGCGCTGCCTCACCTGCCTCTAGTGACTGCACATCACTGGTATTCACCAATTTTCATATAACTGCATGTAATAGACACTACTATAAAGAATAATATGCACAGATACTGATTTAAAAATCCAGTATAAAACAGTTTAAAAACTTACTTAGAAGCTCTCAGTTTAGCTCTGTTGAAAAGGTAGCTGGAAAGCCCACTGCAAGTGGAAAAAAGCAGACACTCCCCCTCCCCCTTCCTTTGCATATGAAAAGACCCTTTACACAAACAGGAGCAAGCTGGAGTAGGTATACATCAGTATTCTTCTAAAACTTTGGGGCTTGGTTAGGAGTCTGAAAATAAGAGCAATGTTATTTAAAAAAATAAGCAAAACTATATTTATTTTTTTTTTTTATTTTATTTTTTTAAAACTGTATGGGCTATATAAATGGATCATCTACAAAACATTTATGCAAAGAAAAATCTAGTGTATAATGTCCCTTTAAAGATGCTGCTAGCACTTTGTGATGATACAGAAGCAGCAGAAAGAGAACCTTGGAGGGAAAAGCTACCTGCACTTCCATTATGGCCCTCATCAATTAATTCCATAAAGTATTTTTAATGTCTTTAGGGCATACAAGGATGTTTTTGTCATCCTTGTAGCATTTGGAAAACAAAATTTCTTCTAATAGTACAGGTAGCTCTCAGTTTACGCCGGGGTTAGGTTCCAGAAGGAATGGTTGTAAATCGAAACCGTTGTAAATTGAAACCCAGTTTATAATGTAAGTCAATGGGAAGTGAGGGAGATAGGTTCCAGGCCCCTCTCAAAATTGTCATAAGCAACACCTAATACATTATTTTTAAAGCTTTGAAATTAAGACTTTAAATACTAAACAGCATTATAAACCTAATAAAATAATCACACAACACAGAATATATAATTAAACTAAGTTAAATGAACAAAAACATTTGCTAAACAGCATTATAAACCTAATAAAATCACACAACACAGACTTCACTTGCATTTTTCTGCAAACAGTTCTTTCTATGCATTCCAATCTGGACTGATTTAGAGAGAGGAAGATCTTATTCCTTTGAAATCTGCTTGATAGCTCAGGTCTGGTTAAACTGCAACACAAGCAGACAGCTCCACCTAATGGCTATTTTAATAAATGCACTGCTTCTCAATGCTTTTTAATAGCAGTCACATGACTGGAAAAAAAGGTTGTTATTCTGAAACGGTGTAAATTGAACCGTTGTAAAACGAGGGCCACCTGTATTTGCAAATTGCAGCTTTGCTCTCAGCAGCAATTGCACTGTGAAAATGTTTCCAAACTCTAGAAGTTGGGGCTACCATTTTACTGAGAGGAGGAACAAAAAGCTTTAAAAAATTTAATGGCAATACTATAGATAAACATTATGCTGTGATGGGGATAACATTAATAGGAATCATTTAGATAAAGGTTATAAAGATACATTTCAGACAAATTTAACCTCTTACCTGTCAATTAAGGCCTGAGAGGACATAAACTACTGTACACCAACAATCACCCACTATACAGACATCCCAAGTCTCCCGGAAACTCCGGGAGTCTCCAGCATTCAAATACCTCCTCCCTGACGCCCGCAAATCAATTGAACTCTCTCGGAAGGCAGCTGTAAGCCTGTAACCCAAGTCAAGTGGTAATATATTTATTAATTTCTTCAGCTAACAGAGCGTGCATAATGATTTTTTGTGTGATAATTATCTGACAACACAAACAAATCGTTATGCACGCTCTCTGTTACTAGGCTGAGAGTACTCTCACTGTGCGTGTGGCTGTGCGATCTACGTTTTCGTGATTGGCTGCTTCATTTACTGGTCCACTTCCTGTGTTGCTGTGGTAACCACCCGGTACAGCTAGTTAGTGACGTCATAGGATTGAAGTAAGTGGCCTGGGACACATGTCAGATCATGTCATGGCTTTTTATTGTTATGACTATGTTGTTGTACACATATTACTTCATTTTCAAACTAGATTCCCTTCCTCCCTCTTTACTTCACATTACAACGTATCCTCCCAAATCTCTCTCATACGTTCTTCCTCCCTTTAGCTGTATGTCTGTGTGTATTGTATATCTGTGTGAGTGTCTGTTTCTTTGTATGCCTGTGTGAGTGTGTCTAGGTTACTTTGTGTGTCTGTGTAAAATAGGATAATGCATTGGTTACAAAACGTTAACCAAATGGGGGGAAACTTATCTTAAGTACACCAAGAAAAACTGTATTAAAGTCGATCATATGAAAATCGGCTGCATAACAGAAGCAGGCAGGAAAAAAATTACAGTCACTAGAAGCTGAGCACGAGTATAACTTACATAAAACAATTAATTGTATGTTCTTTATAGGACAGAGGTCATTCAGGTCTATAGTGAAGTGAGGGTTCGAATGGTGACAAGTGCCTGTGTAGTTTTATTATTTGTGACCCTATAGAAAATATATCATTATATGAAAAAGCAGCATTTAAACTTGCTGTAAATATTTTTGTTTGAAGTAAAAGCTTTTTAAAGGGAGTTTAAAGTGATGTTATAAATGCATGATATATAATAAAATGTCTTGTCCTTTTTTCGTTTTGTTTTTTTTTTTGGGCGGGGGGGGGGGTGCAGTAGCTCGTGAAGCCCCCTCCCTGAAATGAGTTTTTGCAGGTTGCGATGTCTGCACTATTGGAGGTACAAGATGGAGCCCACAAGCAAACTAAACTGAAGCCTTTCCCCTGCAGTGCCCCCCTAGAGGCAGAAATGCTTATTTCTCTTATTTGAGAATGGCATTGAGAAGTACAGTGTACTTGAATTGTATTCCAGGATTTGCTTGTCTTCAGCTGATAGAACTTGCAATGATTTGAGACTTTACATAAAGTCTCAGAATGCCTTTCATTAAAGTGAATGTAAATTTTCACTAAATGAAAGCCCTGTACCTTTTATTCCTTTCAAGCTTGGAACACCGGAGCAGTGATTCCCCCGCCCTCAGGTCCTCTCTTCTTACGTCAGAAATGGCGAATCCGGCTTCTTCCAATAACGGCTGCCCCCCCCCAGAGAAAACATTGCCCAAGGCCACGCCGTGATTGGAGAAAGCCGGATTCGTAATTTCTGACAACAGAAGAGACGACCTGGGGTCGGAGGAATCGCTGCTCTGGTGTTCCAAGCTTGAAAGTGCCCCTGTTTTTAATAGTATTTTTAAAAACAGGGCTTTCATTTAGTGAACATTTACATTCACTTTAAGGTCTTTGTGTTATATTCGACACTATATATTAATTTTCTTTTTTAAATTTTCTGGGGAAAAACGGGGAAAAAGTTTTTTTCCCTTATTTTTTCTTTTCAGGCCTTCCCATCTCTAGTCTATACAGGGGAGTTCTTCAGATTTTGCTCCAGGATTTTTTTTTTTTTTTTTTTTTTAGTTTTAACAAAATTTAATAAAATACATAAAAAAGGGACGTCTCCCTTATGACAAAAATAAAGCACTAGCAATGTTTAATTAGCGTATAAGTTGCGCTGAAAGGGTTACCAATATAACACAACCTCTGGTATTTACAATATAGCAATAGTACATTACAGTGTAAGTAGGTATGTCCGATAAGAAGAAGACAGAGCTGTGTGCTCTTGGAGGACCGACCTCACCGCTCGTGTAGCGGTTCGGCATTACCGGTCCGTTGGTGGGAGGCGGCTTTTTTTTTTTCTTTTTTCAAAGAGCTTTATTAGAGAAATTTATGTTTTACAACAGGTAAGAAAACATCAATACAAGCGCAATGTAGGTACATGAACAGTCATTACAAATTACTGATTGAGTTGTACAATCATGTTCCTTTGCTGTGTCTCCACACGTCCCATAAACCATAATTATCTGATGGGCTGATTTATACACTATAAATAGAGGAAAGTCATTCCTGTAAATTAAGAATATTGCTTGTATTCGTGGGTTGGACGTGTGGGCTATATTTACCAAACACTCTTTTATACCCCGATATAAGAGACCACTTTTGGATCTCATAACAAAAAAGAAAGGAGAGTCATAAACGATAATTTTGGGGGTAACTTACAGTTATCTAAAACAAAAACAACAAACATAACAAAAACTGTTGTGGACAACCAGAACTCAATTAGATGATATGAATTGCTGACACATCTTCAACTTTACCAATATGAGCTTATTTTTGCCTTCAGAGATGTGGTGAATTATTGCCCCCTCATCCGTTTCATTTGCGGATGTTAAATTAGCCAGAGCTGATCTCTACTAGAAAAGTATAACAAATCCTTACTTCATAACAGTAGTGGCTACACCTTCCATACAGGGATCTCTCCCCCACCTCCTCGGTCGCTTGCGGCATAGGAGGAGATTGAACTAAGATAATTGATGCGCTCTAATGCCATATGATTACTATTTATAGGAATATATACATTTAGGATAACACATATGTTAGGAAATATCCCCTTAATGAAAGCACTATCTCCGGCATTGCAATACAAGTGTGAGTCACATATTGAGATCAGTAATGCGTGGGGGCTCTGCTTGGCTGCCTGTCAGTCTATCTACATCTAAACATAACAAACCTTATGAATTTAGTTAACAAAGGAGAATGAAAACATAACGTACAGGTAAATTCTAAATAGAGCTGTGCAACCCCTCTACTTTTCAATTGTTAACGGATAACAGTTAGACTCTTTACCTGCATAACCCCTAGGACTTGTTTAAGTTGGGTATAAGATTTTAGCAAATTGAATTTTACTTATAGGCATATTTGACGCCCTCCCATGCCATGAAGTGTCGAATACCGCTGGAGAGATGATCCGTTTCTCCCTGGGGACCTGCAGTACATGTGGGGGTTCGAATTCAGTCCTGTACCCTCTTAGAAAGAATGAAATCAGTGATCTCGCTATGTCGGGGGAAGTCCATAAATACTGTGCGTTGGAGGTATAGCCCCGCTCCACTTTAATGTTGTCATGAGCCTGGTTAGTCTCTGCGGCTCGGATCGGGAGCGTATGTTCTGCAGGTATCCGACTAGAGTTGAGGGCAAAGTATTTGTAGTCCGGAATGTTCGGTGGTGTACAGAAAAGTTTCTCCATGAGGGTTTCGTCTTTGGCGGTCGCCACAAGCTCGCTTTCTCCATGCCACTTTGTAGGCTTAAGTGTAATCTCGCCCAGGAGGTCAGATCGATTAAATTCCTCTGTCAATTGTCCACTGAGTTCTTCAGACCCCCTGGGCCCAAGAGGTGAGTCACACTCCGGTGGTGGTTGCCCCGATAGGAAGGGTGAAGCTCTCTGCATAAGGGATAGAAGATCCTGCTCTGACGGAGCCTTGTCTATAAGTTTCTGGAATATTGCTTCGATTTTAAGCAGAGTGCTGTCTAGCAATGTGAAGGTATTGTCGCTCTCCGTGTCTGGTATGGCGGCCGCCATTTTCTTTTTCAGAGATTTGATGTATATAACAGGCAGGCTCTGCCAAAAAGGTAATGAGGAGGGAAAAAACAAATGGGTAAGAGCAAAGTTGGTGAAGGAACTAAATGGTAGGATGTAAGATGTGTTTATCTTGATTTCAGTTCTGGATGAGCACCCCTGGTAGGTCACCAAGGGGGGGAACGTTGCTTGTGAGATCGCCGCTATTACAAGCCTCAATTGTCCGTTTCCAGCCCTGGGGTCATATGTACAGCTGTAGCTAGTTGTAGTAAGTTGTGTAATGACCAGTTGGTTAGCTGATGCCGTACTTGTGAGTTGATATTTAGCGGCCTATAACCCACTCTCCCAGAGCTCAGGAAAATGCGACTGCACGGAGCCGCTGCTTGGACACGCCCCCTTTGCTCCAGGATTTTAATTTTTTTTTCTCTATGTATCTTAAATGTTGGCGGCTATGCCTCCTCTAAATATGCATAAAGAATCAGTTTCTGATAATCCCTCATTTAGCTTATCTGATTTAAATAGATTTAAATCTGTTAAGCTGCATGTTTCAGGCTACGGTTAGCAGCCAGAAAGTTGAGGGTTCAGACACTGCTAAAGTTGCTTATTTCTAATAAGACATGGTTTCTAGGCTCTTGTTCCTTCCTTTTTCAGGGACATTTTTTGTTTAGGCCTGGTCTATATGATATTATTTCTACTGTGACTGCGGGTAAATGAGCTTTTTCCCTCAGGAAAATAAGTTGAAGGGTAAGGTCAGGTCTTCTACCCTGACCTTTCATCAATCTAGGAGCCAAAAGTCCTCCTCTTTAACTGTCAAACAGGGCTCTTCCAGATATTCCTGGAAGCTAAATATAAATTGGATCAAGTCTAAACAGTTTAAGAAACCTACCACCTCTTCTTAATCACAATGAGGATGCAGCCCAAGATCCCAAACTTCTGGTAGGGGGCTGATTACACCTCTTTTATTAGGTTTGGTTTAAATCTGTTCAAGATTCATGGGTTTTGAATATAGTTTTTCAAGGATACAGAAATGGTTTCAAATCTAGGCCTCCCAGTGGAAGGTTTCTTCTGTCTCATGTTCTGAAGAATTCTGTAAAGGCAAGATCCTTTTTTCAATAAGTCTTAGAAATTTGAAATTATAGTCCAATTTACAAGATTGGAACAAAGCCAGGGGTTTTATTCCAACCTCTTTATTGTTCCTAAGAAGGATGGGACTTACAGGCCAGTTTTGGATTTAAAGACTTCCTTCTCTTAAGATGGAGACAATTCGTACTATTCTGCATCTTGTTCTCCACAGGCAGTTTATGTCTACAATAGATTTGATGGATGCTTATCTTAATTTTCTTATCCACAGGGATTATTATCAATGTGTTGTTCTTTGGTCTGATTACTGTTCCCAGAATTTTTTCAAAAGTTCTGAGAGCTCTATTGTCTGTAATAAGAGCTCAGGGTATTTCGGTGGTTCCTTACCTAGATAATATCTTGGCACAGGCTCCTTTAAGCGGTATCTCATTTTAATAGACTCTTAATGTTTCTTCAAGAGCATGGTTGGATAATCAAGTGCTGCACTAGTCCAAATTGGAGTGTGATCTTAGAAAACACAAGTCATTTGGGTCTTGGTGCAGTTTTGGAGTCTTGAAGAGTGCAGATTGTTTGGTCTCCTTGGGAGGTGTAGGTACCTATATATATTCTGATAATTTTTCTGGGTTTTTCAGAGCTGTCCTCTGTTGAAGAGAAAACATATCTGTATTTCCAATCAAACAATGCTATAGTGATGGCTTACTTCTATAATCAAGTAGGAAATCACAGTTCCCTGGCGATAAGGAAGGTGTCCTGAATACTGTTCTGTTCAGAGACTAATCTTTGTTAAATTTCTGCAGTTCATATTCCAGGAGTGAGTATTTTGGGAAGCAGACTTTGTCACTAGTCTCTTCATCCGGAGGAGTGATCTCTTTTTATTTGGAAGTTTTCAATCGCATTGTGGTTCAACTGGTCTTCCAGGAATAGACCTGATGGCTTCTTGGTTGAACAATAAGCTTCCCAGGTATTTTGAGAGATTCAGTTATCCTCAGGTGGAGTTTGTGGTTGCTCTAGTAGCTCCTTGGTTGTTTTGCCTGACTTGCATCTTTCAATCTCTTGTTCTGTTACTAAGAGGGATAATCAGGATCAAGCAGAAAGTATCATGTATTAGATTGCTAAGCTTCCTGGCATTCAGAGTTTTGTTCCAGCTTTAGTCAGGATCAAGACAGTTTCTCCTCTTTGGAACCTTAATTTGGTTCTAAGAATTTTGCTCGTTGCTTTTTTTGGGCCTATGCACATATTAAATACTCAACTTTTGTCTTCATAAGGTTTTGTTTCTTTTAGCAATCCATAAGGATAAGGCCGTTTTTAAAAGCTAATTCGATTTCTTGCCTTATAGGGACATAAAACAAGTTGAGATAGAGACAAAATATAATAATATGTACACAAATTACTTTACCTGCAAATTTATACTGCAGTGCCTTGCCATTTACCCTTTATTTTAAGTTTCTGAATTGTACAGCTCTAACTCCCCCCACAGAATTCCTTTTATGGCTGTAGCTATATCCATTGTTGTTTTTGGTAAAATTTACAAATGAATAGGGATTATCTGCTGGAGCATGCCTAGATGCTCTGAACTCAGTTGAAATACAATGCCTGTGTCTAAACCCTGATAAGAGGGGTGGAGCACAGTGTCCAGACAGCATGGCTATTTTAAGTATTTTGGCTTGTTTTTGAAAATTATTTTAAAATACTTCCCAAAAATTTTTAAACTATTTTTTTTTAATGCATACTGTTTTTACTTAATTAGTCCTTTTAGGATATGCACATATCTCAACCTGTTTTATGGCACTTTAAGTGGTGTCTTTAGACAAATGCGTTTGTTGTTCTTTCTTTTTGTCCTAACCCAAAATATTCTAAGGAGAGGCTTCTTCATATTTTGGATGTTAGGGATTTGAAGATATTTTTCCAGGTTACTAAGGATTTTAGACAACCCTCTAGTTTGTTTGTTATTTTTTTTGGTTTTAAAAGAGGGTTTTGATTCAAAGGAAATGTATAATTAAAAAAATATATTTTTTCCCATACTCATGGACTCCACAGATGGGTATTCGTTTCCCAGGAGTAATGGCTCATGGTCTCTCACCACTTCTCACAAGACCTGCCGATTTTTTTGCTAGATTTTAGTTATATATTTTTTTTTCTGGTGTGCAGCTTTTTTTTCCTGCTTCTTTTTTCTTCTTCTCCTTGTTTGGCTCTACCTCATACTAGATTACCAATGAGGTGGTAGGGATTTTAAGTGCTTTTGCATTTTTGTTAAAGGGACACTGAGCCCAAATTTTTTCTTTCGTGATTCAGATAGAGCATGCAACTTTCTAATTTACTCCTATTATCAATTTTTCCTCGTTCTCTTGCTAGCTTTATTTGAAAAAGAAGGCATCTAAGCTAAGAGCCAGACAGTTTTTGGTTCAGACACTGGACAACACTTCTTTATTGGTGGGTGAATTTATCTACCAATCAGCAAGAACAACACAGCTTGGTAACCAAAAATTGTCCAACATCTAAACTTACATTCTTGCTTTTCAAATAAAGATACCAAAAGAACAAAGAAAATTTGATAATGGTAGTAAATTAGAAAGTTGCTTAAAATTGCACGCTCTATCTGTATCACGAAAGAAAATATTTGGGTTCAGTGTCCCTTTATCACCACTATGAAAGAAATGCATTTATCAGGTAAGCATACATTTATATATATATTTTTTTTTATTGTGCACTCTTCCTGAAAGTTTAAATGGACATGAAATTCAAAATTAAACTTGCATAATTCAGACAATACATTTTTATTTTAAGAGACTTTTAAGTTCACTCTTTTATTACTAAATTTACAACGTCCTCTTGGTATTCTATGTTGAAAAGCATACCTAGGTAGTCTCAGGATCAGCAATGCAATACTGGAAACTAGCTAGAGATTGGTGGCTACACATATATGCAACTTGTCATTGGCTTTCCAAATGTGTTCAGCTAGCTACCAGTAATGCATTGCTGCTTTGGAGCTTTCTTTAACTATGTGTTTAGCGCATATTTTAATATTGCTGGCAGAACTAACACATTATAGCATTTTATTTTTTTGCACTTGCGTATCAATTTAACCCCTTAAGTTAAACTGACGTGTATATATACGTCATCTGCTACATTGCCTATCGTACCGCATGCATCTCAGCTTCAGAAAACTCCAGTAGTCTTGACTGTAAAGTGACAGCTGAGACCTACTGTTCCTGAGCTGCAGGCATCTCTATTCATATGGTAACAGAGCACAATTGTTGCTCTGTTACCATATGAGTGCAGATTGCCATATTGTTACGTACAGTGTCACTGTCTATAACGATTTCCTTAAGTGCTGGTGAGAGGTGCGGGAGGGAGGCGGGTGGGCGGCACAGTAGTGGAGAGAGAGTGAAGGAGTGGGAGGGAACCTACACAGGAAATGTTTGGGAGGGAAGGGTTGCTGCTCTATAGAAAAATGGGGAATCGGGGTGGAGGCGACCCTTTATTAGCGACCACAGGGAGAGGAGATGGGGGAGCCCTAAAACTTAATACTGGCAGACTGTCAGCCAATACCTAAGATTGTAGTGAGGAGTTTGGGTGGTGGGGAGAAAGAGAGCTATTTGGGAGGGTTTAGGGAGGTGGGAGGGCTTACACTAGAATACCTTAACCCTTGCCATATAAATTAACCCCTTCACTGCCAGGAATTTCAGTGTGCAGCTGCAGTTAGTGGCCTTCAAAATATGTCTGCTATTTCGGAACATAAAGGGGAACCCCAGAGACGCCTTTTTTGTTATAACTGCGCAGGCAGTATGTAAATAATGTCAGTGAGAAACACAAAGTTTGTGAAAGAGTGAAGTTTTTTTTTTATGTTTGTTTTGTTTTTTGAATATGATTGCATTTGGCGGCAAAACAGTGGCATGAAATAAACCAAGGTATTGAGCTAGGCCTATTTTGGTATGTCTCCTAAAAATATATATAGTTTTGACAGGTAAATAATAAAAAAAAACACAAGGCTCTATTTCTATTTAAATGGAGTGATGGCAAAAATCCTTAAAATTCAATAGTGTTTTGGGCACGTTTTTGGTAGCAAAGGGGTTAAATAAAAAGTACTAATACAAGCATGTTTAATATATGGACAACCTCTTTCAATGGAAATTTGGATTTCAGTTGTCCTAAATTATCAAGTTATGATTTCATTAAGTATTGCCTCTAATAGTTCTATGATACTAAAATTAATTTTTAATTAATTATGAATCTGATTTCATTGAGTATGTTAGTAGATACATGTTTGGATTCATCTCCTCCTAGAATTTTTTCTTTTCTTTTTAAAGAATATTTTAGTTGTATAACACTCTATTTGATTGTTACATCACTTCATGAAAACGTGTATTATGTTGCAGGGGAAAATATTGAAGGCCTGCGGGAGAATGATTATCTTCTTATTCATTCGTGCCGGCAATGGACGACAATAACAGCTCACAGCCTGGAAGAGGGACATTATGTCATAGGCCCAAAAATTGAAATTCCTGTGCATTATGGAGGTATGTGTTTATAAATGTTATTCATGCAATTTTTTGTATACAATATTTTATGTAGAAGTTTAATGTTTATATAGAAAATATAAAAATGTCACAAACTATAAAAATCAAAACCTTTTTTAAATTCTAGCCCACTGCAAAAATGTTTAGTAATGTGTTTACAATTGTATTAATTGAAAATCTTTTTTTAAGATAGCAAAATATTTACTCTTGTTTTTAAAATCAATGTATGCAGCAAGTATTTTGTTAAAATATTTAAACAATGATTTAAAAAATATTTGCAGTATTTTAAAAATGGACACATTTAATGCTATAATAGACTAAATGATTACTATCAGCCGTGAACATTCACCAGATTTAGCATTTGTTTCTAGTGCTTTAAAGGCTGTTAAATACAGTATAACTGCATAATCAACAAGTATATTATAAAAAGACAATTTATTAGCACTTTTTTAAATGCAATTTTTTTTTTCTGACAAATTCCATAATTTGTATCATGTGACAGCCATCAGTCAATCACAGACTCCTATACTTATACACAGTGAACTCTTGCACATGCTCAGTGGGAGCTGGTGCCCTAGAAAGTGCGTATATAAAAAGACTGCACATAATTTGATAATGGAAGTAAATAGGAAAGTTTCATAAAACGGCATAATCTATCGGGAATCATGAAAGTTTAATTTTAACTCCTAGTGTACTTTAGTGTCCCTTTTAAGGAGACTTTCTAGTACCGTTTGAGATTAGTATTATTATTCTTGATTTATAAAGCACCAACAGATTCTGCAGCGCTGCCCATGGGTACAAGGATAACAGTACAATGGAGAAACGATACGACAACATTTTACAGAAAAAACAGGGGGAATTGAGGGCCCTATTCCCGTGGGAACTTATAATCTAAATGGGTAGGATGGGAAACAGGAGGTGGACTGCAAAGGTGAGAATGATATTAGTGAGGAGATAGAGGGCAGCTGTTAGTTAAGTGAAGTTAGTATGTTAATAATTCGGGTGATAAGCTTCCCTGAACAGAAAGGTCTTTAGGGAACGTTTAAAGGAGGAGAGGTTAGGGGCAAGTCTGACAGCACGGGGAAGTGGGTTCCTGAGGGTTGGTGCCCCCCGAGAGAAGTCCTGTAGTCTAGCATGAGAGGAGGTGATGGTAGAGGACGCAAGAAGCAGGTTAATATTGGATCTTAGGGGGCGGGCAGGAGTGTATTTGTTGATAAGTGAGGACAGGTAGGGTGGGGCAGCATTGGTGAGGGCTTTGTAGGTCAGGGTGAGAATTTTGAATTTAACTCTGTTGTGAATGGGGAGCCAGTGAAGGGACTCAGAGAGGTGCAGCAGAAACAGAGTGTCAAGAGAAGTGGATTTGTCTGGCAGATCCATTAAGGATGGATTGGAGGGGAGAGAGGCGGGAGAGAGGGATGCCAGTTAGTAAGTTGTTACAGTAGTCAATTCGGGAAATTACCAGGGAGTGGATGAGCTGTTTAGTAGTTTCAGCACTTAGAAACTGACAAATTTTGGAGATATATAGGTGGTTGCGGCAGGATGAAGAGAGCAATTAGATGTGGGAAATGAAGGACAGATTTGAGTCAAGCGTGACTCCAAGGCAGCGGACTAGTGGTGCCGCCAACAGTGATGGAAAAATTAGAAACTGGAGTAGAGTTAGAGGGGAGAATTAGAAGTAGTTCGGTCTTGGACATGTTTATACTTAGGTGGTGAGAGGCCATCCAGGAGGAAATTCCAGAGTGCAAGGGTGGAAAGGTGGATCTGGGTATCATCAGCGTAGAGATTCACAGTATGGTACTTGCATTTGCAAAAAATGCTTCTGGCAAAAGTCACTGCTTTGTTGATAGCACTTTGTGTGTTTGGGAACTGTGGAGCATACAGTAGTAGGTTATGTTGTGCACTAGCATTTCCTGATCATGCCTGCTCCGAATGCCAGTGATACAGGTTGGGACTTAGGTTATGACATTTACCAGAATAAAATAAAAATAAAATTTTCATGAGTCAGGCAGAGCATGAAACCACTTTCCACTTTACTTCTATTATCAAATCTACTAAATTCTCTTGGTATCCTTTTGTTGAAAAGCATACCTAGGTAGGCTCAGAGGCATGCACATGAGCACTATATGACAGCAGCTTGCAATATACATTTTTATACTCTGCCGCCAAACAGTGCTCAACACACATGCATGCTCTTCCATAAAAGATAAAAACAAAAACAAAGTAAATTTGATAATAGAAGTAAATTCAAACACTGTTTAAAATTTCATCTAAATCATAAATGTTTAATTTTGGCTTTTATATGTCCATTTTTAAAGTAGCACTAATGTTTGCTAGAGCCATTTTTACAAATGCAAGTATAATGCAAAAATGTTTTTAATACAATTTGCTATAAAGTGAAAAAATATAGTGAACAGCGCCAAAAGAGAGGGCACACAAGCGCACTATGTGAAAACGATCACCTAACAGGATCGTTCAAAATAGTGAAATGGGTGAGTATAGGAGTGCCACACAGAAGGAGGCTGAAGTGTGCTGGGAAATAGTTAAAAATATACAGATAGTGGAAAAAAAAGAGTGACAAATATTGTTATATATAGTGATGTAACATTTATTACATTTCAAACGTAGCAAATATACATAAAAACAGATAGAAGTGGTGCTCTTACAATGTGTATGTATAAAGCACTAAGCATATATAAATGACAATCGTTAAGAAGACGATCATTAATGAAACAAAATAAAGTGTACAAAATGTGCGCTAACATCAGCTGATGCGATTAGGATAGGACATGTCATAGGAAAAATGTATAGTCCAAAAATATTGTATAGTTCAAAAATAAGTATAATCTGGTGCCAAAAAACAGATTGTGTCCAGTAGTGGGAAGATGCTTGTCAGAGTGCTGAAAGTCTATATATTTCTCAGATATCCGGTAGGTACCTAAAAAGAAAAAATACACAAGGTGCACAAAAACTGCAAGGCTAGTTAAGTTAAGTAAGAAATATGCTCACCATTGATAAGGAAACTCGGGCTGGTTAGTTAGGGGGTCGACGCGTTTCGGCCTTTAATAACGCCTTTTTCAAGACAATACCAGCTAGTTATAGTGTCAAAGAATTTAAAGGTTACTTAAGCCTTTCTAGAAAATATTTAAAAAAATATATATTATAGAGATAGAACTGTGGTATATAATAAGGGAAATGTTGTTCTGGAGTAATTTACAGAAGGTGTACTACTTCGAAATCTGCATTTAATCCTTTTGGGTAAATGCAGTCTAATTCGAATATCCATCTACGTTCTTTAAGGAGTAGCTTTTTCTTAAAATCTCCACCTCTCCAATCTTTTGTATACTTTACATAATCCCATATATTTCAAAGCCTTAGTGTCACCATTATGTTTCTCTTTGAAATGCTTATATAAGGGAACACCATCTTTGTTTCCTTCTATTTGTAGTCAAGCCCTCCCCCGGAAATTACAAGTTCAGTATTACTAAATTCTTGGCGTCAATTTTGGCGCTATTTTTTTGATAGGCTCAAGTAACCTTTAAATTCTTCGACACTATAACTAGCTGGTATTGTCTTGAAAAGGCCTTATTAAAGTCTGAAACGCGTCGACCCCCTAACTAACCAGCCCGAGTTTCCTTATCAATGGTGAGCACATTTCTTACTTCGCTTCTTTTTTAGGTACCTGCCGGATATCTTTGAGAAATATATAGACTCCAAGCACTCTGACAAGCATCTTCCCACTACTGGACACACTCTGTTTTTTGGCACCGGATTATACATTATTTTTGGACTATACACTTTTTCCTATGACATGTCATATCCTAATCGCGTCGGCTGATTTTGTACACTTTATCTTGTTTCATTAACAATTGTCTTATTAACGATTGTCATTTATATATGTTTAGTGCGTTATACATACACATTGTAAGAGCACCCCTTCTATCTGTTTTTATGTATATTTGCTACATGTTCTATATGTAATACATTTTACATCACTATAGATAGCACTATCGGTCACTCTCTTTTTTCCACTATTTGTATATTTTTAACTATTTCCCAGCACACTTCAGCCTCAATTTGCTATAAAGTGTCATGATTTTCAAATGATATACTATATTTTTCTTTTAACGTGTATATTTGTGCATGAAAAAGTTGATCTTTTTGTTGAATGTCCCTTTAAGGGAGATGTTTTGGGATATTTCAGTAATCCATCTGTATATCATGTCATTATGTCCTTTTTATTTGAGCCAGCTTCCCTATTTCAGTAGTTGATAGTGTCTTTTAATTGCTTGTGCACGTTCTCTCTAGAGTCTTTTGTTTTATACTACCTTCAGCAATATCTGGTATTACATAATGACAAGTGAAATGCTTGGGCATTCTCAGCTGCCAGCATTGTGCCAAGATATTGAGGATATTTCGTTCCATGCCACGTTTGGTAAATGTCACTCTATTAGCTTCCTGCTAGGGAGAACCTTTGAGTAGAACACCACATGATAATCCCATCAGGGTTTATTTTAAAGGGACATAACCCCACATTTTTCTTTCAGGATTCAGATAGAGCAAACCATTTAAACAAGTTTCCTTTTTACTTTTTATTATCACATTTGCTACATTCTCTTGTTATCCTTTGTTGAAGGAGCAGCATTACACTATTGGGAGGGAGCTAGCTGAACACAACAGATGAGCCAATTACAAAAGGTCACAAATCAGCAGCTAGCTCCCAGTAGTGCGTTGCTGGTCCTGATCCTACTTTTTTCAACAAAGGATATCAAGAGAATGAAGCAAATTAGATATTAGAAAAAATGGAAAATTGTTTAAAATTGTATGTTTAATCTGAATCATTGATTTTTTTTAAATTTTTTTTTACTTTACTGTCCCTTTAACCCATTCATTGGCTAGATATCCACTGATTAGTCATGTGACTGGGGATATTCACTGTAATTAAAACATCATTTAGACAATAGACGCACCTCATGTTTGTGTTAGCCTTCGTGGAGCAATATTTTTCATGGATTTGGCCTGCAGCTATTTGACACAGGTTATTCAAATGCTATTGTTTGTACCTGTTCACATTAGTTATGGAATGGTTTTACTTAAAGGGACATAAAACTCAACATTTTTCTTTCATGATTCAGATAGAACATGGAATTTTAAACAACTTTCTAATTTACTTTTATTATCAATTTTTCTTTGTTCTCTTGGTATCTGTTGTTGAAAAGCAGGGACGTATACTTAGCTGTCCGTTTCTGGAGCACTATATGGCAGCACTATTTCCTGCCATGTAGTGCTCCAGATGCCTACCTAGGTATCTCTTCAACACAGAATATCATGAGAACAAAGCAAATTTGATAATAGAAAAAAATTGGAAACATTTTTTACAATGGTCTGCTCTTTCTGAATCACAAAAGAAAAAATGTTTGGATTTCATATACATTTAAAGATCTAACCCTTTATATCAAATGATTTGTCTCTGGTGACTGTGTAACATTTAGTATGATATCTCCGTTTGGCACTATTGGTGTGAAACTTCGGAATATAAAAAATATATAGCACATTACTAAATTGACAAGATTTGTTCATGTTGTAAGTAAATATGTCTTTGTGTATCATGACAAAGGTTTCAGTGGAGAATAACGTATATGGTTCTAGGGGTTAAGAAAGGTTCCTATAAATAAGTATATTGAAATCTGCCCCTTTTTGTATAATGGCTACTAAGCACTCATGGCAATTTTTTAAAACCATTGATTTCCTTAACACTGTAGCAGCAGCTATTTTACCTATTGATTGTCAGAACACAGTAATTTAACACTTTGTTTGCCCCCTTTTTAGTCTGATGTTTTCATGTCATGTTTGTGCTAACTGTAGG